>NC_057800.1:565000522-565276216 GCF_018294505.1 Triticum aestivum
AGAAGAACAGAGACAAAGGCTGTATTTATGCATGTAAACACGAATACAGGAGGACATACTCTTCCTCGGCACGGTGTTGATGTTGCACCAGAGCTTCCTGAGCGGGGAGACGAGGGAGCGGAGCCACCCCATGCTGAGCGGACGCGCCGTGGGCCGTCCTCTGCTCCCCGCCCTTTATACCGCCCCTCCTGAGCAATGGCTGGTGGCGCGGAGCTGCTGGTGTGGTGGTTATGGTGGTGCGCGTGTAATGTGTGCATGAGTCGGACGGACCGGCGGTAAAGCGACCAGAGGCTTCGTTCGCTCGCTCGGCTTGCTTTACACTTGGGTAAAGCCTCGCATACGCACACTGTTCTTCCTTCGTCCTTGGCAGCCACATGACTGGAGTGAGCGCTCTGTCTGCCTCTCCTGCCACACCAGACTCCCTTGCGGCACAATCAATCAGTCAATCGTGCGCGCGGCGGTGATCTCCGTACGGTGCGTGGTCGTTTTCCCGGATCTATTCTGCCCCCCGCGCGCGCGTACGTGTGAGTGCGACCCGCCTTCCGTCGCACGCTCGCGCTCCCGACACTGGTAACTGGTAAGAGAACTGCCGTGTCCGTGTCTCCTGTAGTCGAGGAAAGGCTTTTCACCACGCCCTGCGCCTTTTCTTCTACTCGATCTAAACGCTCTTATATTTCTTTATCGAGGGAGTACTTGACTAGATTGATCACACTAGTCGCTAATAAGCTAGGGACGCTTCTACCTGAAGCTCTTCCTTTTCTTCGCAAATGCATGATGCTCGGTTAGACCAGCCCACGCACGCAGGCGTGTAAATTAATGCATCCACGCACAGGGTGATTCTTACAGTGCACGGCATCAGTTAACCAGACAAGCCATGGACCAAACTACGTACACTACACACCAACGGCCCACCGACGCTCTCCCCGTAGCAGAGGCCAGAGGAGCTCGTTATCCACGCGATCCCTTTATAAAATCCCCGTGAGCTCCACGGCGCCTCGTGGAGCCGTGGCTGCGCCCGTGCGGGCGCCTTTCAGGCGATGGTCGTCCGTCCGTCCGTCCACCTGAAGGATCCGCGCGCACCATGTCGCGTCGGGAGAAAGAGAGAGCAGATCCTGCGGTTTTGCGGCTAGCTTTATTTCTGAATTAAGCATGGTTAGGGTGGGCCTTTCGGGATTGCTTGAGGTCACACGGGATCGCGAGACGGTGGTGGCGGCCTACGCGGCTGGCCCCTCTAGAATATGCAAAGCGTGCTTAATTTAGGTTGATTGTTTGCCTTGGTAGGATCGGGGATCAGTGGTTCTGTGGAGGTGGGATCCTGACATGGTACCTCGCAAAAGGTTAGAAGGAGCTGTTGCGCCAAGAAAAGATGGTCCTCACTGCTTATCAGGGTTGGGGAGTTCGATTTTATTTTTCTACTGTTATTATCGAGAGGTCCTTTTAGGGGCTGTCATGTGGTGTTCCCTTACTAGCCGTGCCAACTGACAAGGCCACCAGAGATCAATACTGTAAGCAAGCACCAGGCAACAGTTGCCTCGAGGAAATAAGCAATCAGTGCTCTGCAAGTAGTACGCATGACTGAAGGCCGAGCATAGGTCGAGACTAGAGAGGTGAGTAATATGCCACATGATTTATTTATTTATTTTGAAAAGGAGGATAACCTCAATATGCCACACGATGAACGCGAGAGCTATATCTCGCTTATAGCGAGATCAAAGGAGGTCTCGCCTGAAGGATTATTTTTTCTAGTGTAGCTACTGGGTCGGCAAGGTTTACTATTTTTTCGGTTCACTAGCACGCCGTGTAAGTTTTTCATTGGTCTTTTCGGGCTCACTAGCACGCCATGTGAGTTTTTCACTAGCTAGCCGTGTAAGTTTCATTGATTTTTATCCTTTTTAGATGAAAGGATCGAAACGAGCCATTCGGGCTCGATCTTCACCCGACTTTGAATTAACAAAGTCATCAACCGGCCAGGATCACAAGAGCACAACATACAATTGAAGAAATAAAAGGAAAACGGGAATGCAACCATTGAAGAAATAAAAGGAAAACAACGATGCAACCCCAAGGCAGGAGATACAAGGCGTTGTGGAGGCTAAGATCTATGACCAAAGAAGAAAAGAATACAACTTGGGGACCAAACAGGGGCTAGAAGGGATTGCACCAAGGGAAGAAGCTCGCCATCGACACACCGAAGGCAAAGTGGAGCTGCTCTCGCCAGAGCCAGCAAGACCACCTGAAAACAGGGCAACCACTCGAGCACACCCCAAGCCACAAATTGCATCTCGCACACGAGGAGCAAGCCGCAGACTCTAGCCAGAGGAACAGAGCACTTCATGAAGACACGGCGAGCAATGGGCAACAAAGCCACCAGGAGGGCCGAGCCACGCCAAGACCAGTGACACACCTCCAACAACGCGACCTGATCGCCATAGAGGGGACCACTATCCCCTCTCGCGCAAGCCGAGGGCATTGACCCACCGGACAACCGGACCGCGCAGAGGAGGGAGTAAAGCGGCTTGAGGAGGGCATCGAACCTCCACAACGGGGAGTCGCCGCTGGACGAAAGGAGCCGCCGCCAATAGGAACACCAAAGGTTTGCTGCAGACCACCCTCCTCCCCACAAACCCAAAACCACGCCTTAAAGAAGGAGGTGCAGAAGCACCATCGCCGCCCAACCAAAAGGTTCCGGATGTTCACCCAGGAGCAGGGGAGGGAGGAGGGGAGGGAGATGGACCTCAAAGTCGGTTTTTATCTTCGGTCTGTTTGGACTGGTCCGGCTTTTGTCGGGTTTTTCATTCATTCTTTTTCTTTGTTTTCATTACTATTTTCTTTTGTTTTTTCCTTTCTTTTTTCTTCGTTCATATTTGTTCCCTTTTGTTTTTCATCAGTTTTCTTTGTTATTATTTTGGTTTTCACTGTTTTCATTCTTTTGCATTGGTTTTCTTTTGTTTTTCCTTTTCTTTATTTATTTGTCAGTTCTTTTTTTGTTATCTGTTTGTATAAAACAAGAACATTTTTTATGTTTAATATTTTTTAAATACATAAAAAATCATATACATCTAAACCATTTTTAGTACATCTTGGGCCTTTTTAAATAGGTGATAACATTTTTTAAAAATATATGGTATTCTACACATCTAAACCATGTGTACTTTTTTATATAAATAGTACATTTTTGTATAAATAAAGAACACTTTTTTACACATGTTTTACATTCCTAAATACACATTGTACATTTTTTTGTCTTTATACATGGTTAATATTTTTTTAATACATGATTGATATATTTTTACAACTATATATTTTTTATGTCTACTTTTTTCATACACGGTGTACATTTTTCTTATACATCATGAACATATTTTGCATATGTTTAATAGTTTTTAAATACATGATTTTTTTTCATATATTTTTTTGATTTCTTCTTTTTTTCATACACGTTGTATATTTTTGGTATAATCAGAACATTTTTCTATACACATGTAACACTTTTCATACACATTATACATTTTCTCAAATACATGCTTTGTTGTCTACTCTTTCATACACAATATAATTTTTTTGTATACATCTAAAAATATTATACACATTTAAAAAATTCAAATACATGATTAACTTTTTTTCAAATACATATTTTGATGTCTATTCTTTTTCATGCACACTGTACATTAGTTGTATATATCTGAAATATTATTTTATACTCCCTCAGTTCCTAAATACAAGTCTTTAAAGAGATTTTAATATGAACTACATACAGATGTATATAAACATAGTTTAGAGTTAGATTCATTCATTTTGCTCCATATGTAGTTCATATTGGAATCTCGAAAAAGACTTATATTAAGGAACTGAGGGAGTACACACTTAATATTTTTATAAATACATGATTAATAAAAAAATATCAAAGACATGTTTGATGTCTACTGTTTTCCATCCACATTGTATATAAAAATCAAAAACATTATTTTTATACATATTTATCATTTTCAAATATATGATTTCTTTCTTTTTTATCTTTTATATATTCGGATAGAACAGGAACATTTTTTTAAATCTATTATTTTTAAGTACAAAAATAAATTCATATACATCTGGAATATATTTTTTGTACGTGCATTTTTTCATGCGTGATAACATCTTTTCAAATATATGGTTTTAATGTCTACTTTTTTATATACATTGTACATTTTCATATACATAAAAAATACTTTTTTACACATGTATTAAATTTCTTAAATACATGATTGACATTTTAGCATATATATATTTTTTATGCCTCTTTTTCATACACATTGTACATTTTTTTTCTATTCATGGTTAATATTTTTCAAATACATTTATTAATATATAGTTTTGACTGAAAATAGTAGGAGCGGCTCCTACTATGCTACATTAATATATAATGGATATTTACATGGTTGGGAGGAAAGTCCCCAAAAAAGAAAGCAAACAAGCATAGTTTAAAGTGAATTTACAAAGAAGTGATATAATCACTGAGATGAGGAGACACTCTCTATCTAAGTGAGTAAGATCAGCCATAGTTCTCTCAAGCCAAGCTCTATATGAAGGACTGATCTTATTGACGATGAAGTTATTTCTCTCCTTCCAAATATTCCAGGCAGTAATGGTGAATATTTCAAAGAAAAGCCCTATGAAAATAAATTTCATTTGCCCTGATTGTGGCCTCAATCCTTGAGATGCCAGAGTTGTATGAGATACCAATCTTAGGGCAGCAAGTTTGGCTAAAAGGGCAATTAAAGATCAAGTGATCAATTGTCTCTCCTCTTGAGTAGTGCATAGGGTGCATGATTCAATATCTCCAACATGAAAATATCTTCTTTTGAGCATGTTGCTTGTGTTCAGTCTATCAGCTAAAAGAAACCACATGAATACATTTAGTTTCATTTGGAGTTTTGATTTCCATATCCCTTTTGAAAGACTCCTGACAAGTAATTTGTCTATGACAGTGAGTGTTGAATTTTTTGGACGAATAAACAGGGCCCCACGGGTATGACCACTGACCACTGATTTTGTTTGCAAGTATATGTTTTTTATGTCTACTTTTTTCCTAGACGTTATGCATTTTTTCGTATACATCAGGAAGATTTTTTTACATATGTTTTACATTTTCTAAATACATGATGTTTTTTTTTCATATATAAGTTTTTTGTTGTGCACTTTTTCATACACGTGTTACTTTATTCGTATACATCAGAAACTTTTTTGCATACATCAAGATCATTTTTTTACATATGTTTAACATTTTCTAAATACATCATATATATGTCTTTTGATGTCTACTTTTTTCATACACGTTGTACATTATTCCTATACATCAGAAACATTTTATATACACATTTAACACTTTTCGTACATATTATATGTTTTCTCTAATACGTGCTCTGCTGTCTATATATTCATACGCAATACACATTTTTGTATACATCTGAAACTTTTTTATACACATTAAAAAAATCAAATACATGACTTTTTTTTCAAATACATGTTTTGATGTCTATTCTTTTTTCATACAGATTGTACATTATTTGTATACATCTGAAACATTATTTTCTACATGTTTAATATTTTTTTAAAAATACATGATTAATAATAAATTCAAATATATTTTTATGTCTACTTTTTTCCTTGCACATTGTACATTGTCTGTATACATCCACAATATTATTTATATATGTTTAAGATTTTCAAAGTACATGATTTTTTAAATACACAATGAACATTTGTTAATACACGATGGACATATTTTAATACATGAGCGAACATTTGTTTCAAACATGATTGACATTTTTATATAGCTAGTGAAAAATAAGAAAAATAACTACACATATACTTAACAGAAAAAAGGGAAGTCACTTGCGCTGACAGAATTCTTATCCCACGCCGCCACAATCGAAGGTGGCCGCTCCAGCCACCGCGATGCATGTGTATGCTTGGGACGATGAGCAATGCAAGCAGATGAAGTAGTTGTGGCCCATCTGGCCCGTGTACAAGGCGCTAGGCGGGCAAGCGTTCCTCCGAGCTCGCTATAAGCGACAAATAGATGCCTTCCTTCTAAAAAAAAGACAAATAGATGCCCACCTTGATGGCAATCATAAGCAATCTAGGCAACAAAGGGTGAGAAGGGTGGGCCGAGCCTGAAGCTAGCCTAGCCAATTACTAAACTTCGAGCATTTTTAGAACGAATTTATATGGGCTATCGATCTCGAGCCTAGGCTATAGGGAGCCTAAACTGTCAAGGCCTTTTTTTCTTGGCAGAGATGCCCAGGCTGTAGGAGATATGCCCTAGAGACAATAATAAACGTTGTTATTTATCTCATGTTCGTAATTAAGTTTATATTCCGTGCTATAACTGCTATGGTTCTCGAGTCTGCAATAGCACGAGGCTCGGGGGAAGACTCATATGCATGTGTGGAATAACAAAATGGTTAAATGTATCCCTGGTCATGCCTCTAAGACTGGCTCAAGTATTGCATGATGATCCTGTTATTCTGATCATGGGCATGACTATGTCGGCAATTTTGATGGCACAATGTTGGAAGAATACTTGTGTTGAATCGACCCGAATCGATGTTATGCTATGAGATACATTCGTCACAAGTTAATGGTTAATAATACAGAGATAGTTTATGTTTGCATAATTCATTAGACCATGAGAGTATCAAGTTCCTTCGTACTTGCTTCCTGAACTTTGGGGTTTGTTAAACGTCATCCGTAATTGGGTGGCTATTATGGCGGCTTACGGGTTCACGAAAAATTATGACATGAAACGAGATAGTTCAAGATTGGGATTTGCTCCTCCTACGATGGAGAGATATTCTTGGGCCCTCTCGGTGTTACGGTATCCATCATCGTCTGGTCAGACACATTGCGATTTGATCACAGGGATGCCAGAACACGGAAACGAGAAAAGAGAACAAAACTAGTAATGAGGTAACTAGCATGGTGGACAAGTGTTGATCCACGGGGATGCCGATAAATCTCACCTCGGGTGTTTGTAACATATCGCGAAGCAACATGAATAGCACATGGCAACTGGAGGTTCACTTGAATATTTATTCGTGTGGGTATAGGGGTCAACATGGTTGTCCACGGCTCCGATGTTGATCATTGATCAGAAAGTGTTGCGGTCATGTCTATACTTCACTGAACTAAAGAGTCACACGCTTAAGGAATATCTATCTATTGAATACTAGACAGGGAGTCTGAGAGAAAACTGAAGTGTTTTGGAGTTAACGAAAAAATTTCTGAATCAAACCACCATACCGGAAATGTTTCGGAACATGCCCTAAATGATTTTAAAGGGTGGCGGAAATGTTCTGGGATTTTCTGGATTTTTTCAGAAGAAACGATCGTGGAAAACATCTTGTCCTAGCATGAGGGGCCAAGATCCCACGATTCGTGGGCTGATTTGTTGGGGCGCCCCCTTTGGGGGGCAGCCCATGTTTGGTGGATTTTTGGGAGGGAGCATTCATGTTTGACGGAGCCCATGTTTGGTGGCTTTTTGGGGAGGGAGCATCCATTTTTTATGGAGCCCATGTTTGGTGGCTTTTTGAGGAGGGAGCATCCATATTTGGTGGCTTTTTGGGGAGGGATCACCCATGTTTGGTGGCTTTTTGTGAGCCACTTCCATGTGGGGGCCACCCACCTTTTGGGCTGAATTTCAGCCACCACCACCTCCTCCTTCCCTATAAATAGAGGTGGAGAGGATCTCTCCACACTCACTCCAACTCTCTCACCAAATGGCATGCGTGATCTGCCTTTCTTCTCTCCCTCCCACAAAATAGTTTCGTAGAGCCGAAAGGTTGTCTGGGTTCTGGTGGGAACTAGTTCTGGACGGCGAAGCCCTGCCGGATGGGTGACGTCGTATGTGTGCAACCCCGTAGAGAGGTTGTAGGTTCGATCTTTTGCCCGAGAGGTTGTTCGAGTGTCCTCCCGAAGGGCTGCCCAAGTGACCTTCCGAGTTTTGAGGGGGGGGGCTCCCGGAGGGAAGTCCATGACACCGTCCGAGGGACTATCCGACCGCCTCCCAAAGGGCTATCCGAGGGGCAGACGAGGAAGAACATCCTCGCGGTTGGGAGGTTGTAAATCCTAACTACAAGGATCTACACTAACGTTCTCCATCGACTCTCCTTCCGTTGGGCTACGAGCTGGTAATGATCAGATCAAAAACCTCGTATGCATCTTCTCAGTGGTCCTAGGCGTGCTCGTTGTGCCGAAAATTTTTTCTGCTGCGTTACCCTACACAGGCCTGTTACCCAGAAGTTTCTATTCACCACCTTCAGCGGCGCTTGCCACTCACGTTGTGTGGTGCTTAAAAGTGGTCTGGGGAACAAAATGAAAATGACCACAAAGAAAAGTTGGCAGAGGCGAGGGTGTCCCGATCTTTCTATGAGAGTTAGCTTCGATTTTGTGGAGAACGACTTGATGATCTGACTACAACATGCGACCATGTTGCACCTTAGCAATTGGTATATACCAATCTCTTGGAGGTTACTGACGATGTTGGAAGCACGATCAACCTGACCACGAATGTTTATTACTGCAAGCAATCAAAGAACGAGCAAAAATATGATAAAAACAAGCTAAAATATTTGCGAATGTAGATGAGGTATTGATAAATGTGGAGTTCCGATAGCGGCTGTGGCTGGTCGTTGGAACAAGTAAAGTACACGAAGTTGTAATGGTTAACTTTAACTATACAAAACCCATGGAAAATTCATGGTTTTACCCTTAGTAGCAACAATACAAATACGTGCCTCGCTACTCCTCCTGTCACGGAGTGAGGACACCGCAAGATAGAACCTACTACAAAGCACCTCTCACACTGATGATAAATCAATCTAATTGGCCAAACCAAACGGATAGATCAGAGAGAAATACATATCTATAACAATCACTCATAATAAAGTTAAAAAAGACTTAGTTAATTTCTGTTGGGGAACGTAGTAATTTCAAAAAAAATCCTACGCACACGCAAGATCATGGTGATGCATAGCAACGAGAGGGGAGAGTGTTTGTCCACGTACCCTCGTAGACCGATAGAGGAAGCGTTATGACAACGCGGTTGATGTAGTCGTACGTCTTCACGGCCCGACCGATCAAGCACCGAAACTACGGCACCTTCGAGTTCTTGCACACGTTCAGCTCGATGACGATCCCCAGACTCCGATTCAGCAAAGTGTCGGGGAAGAGTTCCATAAGCACGACGGCGTGGTGACGATCTTGATGTTCTACCATCGCAGGGCTTCGCCTAAGCACCGCTACGATATGAACAAGGTGGAATATGGTGGAAGGGGGCACCGCACACGGCTAAGGAACGATCACGAAGATCAACTAGTGTGTCTTGGGGTGCCCCCTCGCCCCCGTATATAAAGGAGGGAGGGGGAGGTGCGGCCGGCCCCTAGGGGTGCGCCTGGAGGAATCCTACTCCCACCAGGAGTAGGACTCCCCCCTCTTGCCTTGTTGGAGAAGGAAAGGGGAAGGGGGAAAGAGGAAAGGGGGCGCCGCCCCCCCCCCCCTTTCCTTGTCATATTCGGACTAGGGGGGAGGGGGCGTGCGGCCTGCCCTGGCCGGCCCTCCTCTTCTCCCTTAGGGCCCATGTAGGCCCATTAACCCCCGGGGGGGTTCCGGTAACCCCCCGGTACTCTGGTAAAATCCCGATTTCACCCGGAACGATTCCGATATCCAAATATAGGCTTCCAATATATCAATCTTTATGTCTCGACCATTTCGAGACTCCTCGTCATGTCCGTGATCACATCCGGGACTCCGAACAACCTTCGGTACATCAAAACATATAAACTCATAATGAAACTGTCATCGTAACGTTAAGCGTGCGGACCCTACGGGTTCGAGAACAATGTAGACATGACCGAGACACGTCTCCAGTCAATAACCAATAGCGGAACCTGGATGCTCATATTGGCTCCTACATATTCTATGAAGATCTTTATCGGTCAGACCGCATAACAACATACGTTGTTCCCTTTGTCATCGTTATGTTAGTTGCCTGAGATACGATCGTCGGTATCTCAATACCTAGTTCAATCTCGTTACCGGCAAGTCTCTTTACTCGTTCTGTAATACATCATCTCGCAACTAACTCATTAGTTGCATTTCTTGCAAGGCTTAAGTGATGTGCATTACCGAGAGGGCCCAGAGATACCTCTCCGACAATCGGAGTGACAAATCCTAATCTCGAAATACGCCAACCCAACATGTACCTTTGGAGACACCTGTAGAGCTCCTTTATAATCACCCAGTTACGTTGTGACGTTTGGTAGCACACAAAGTGTTCCTCCGATAAACGGGAGTTGCATAATCTCATAGTCATAGGAACATGTATATGTCATGAAGAAAGCAATAGCAACATATAAATGATCATGTGCTAAGCTAACGGAATGGGTCATGTCAATCACATCATTCTCCTAATGATGTGATCCCGTTAATCAAATGACAACTCATGTCTATGGCTAGGAAACATAACCATCTTTGATCAACAGGCTAGTCAAGTAGAGGCATACTAGTGACACTCTGTTTGTCTATGTATTCACACATGTATTATGTTTCCGGTTAATACAATTCTAACATGAATAATAAACATTTATCATGATATAAGGAAATAAATAATAACTTTATTATTGCCTTTAGGGCATATTTCCTTCAGTCTCCCACTTGCACTAGAGTCAATAATCTAGTTCACATCGCCTTATGATTTAACATCAATAGTTCACATCTTTATGTGGTTAACACCCATAGTTCACATCGACATGTGACCAACACCCAAAGGGTTTACTAGAGTCAGTAATCTAGTTCATATCGCTATGTGATTAACACCCAAAGAGTACTAAGGTGTGATCATGTTTTGCTTGTGAGATAATTTTAGTCAACGGGTCTGTCACATTTAGATCCGTAAGTATTTTGCAAATTTCTATGTCTACAATGCTCTGCACATAGCTACTCTAGCTAATTGCTCCCACTTTCAATATGTATCTAGACCGAGACTTAGAGTCATCTAGATTAGTGTCAAAACTTGCATCGACGTAACCCTTTACGACGAACCTTTTGTCACTTCCATAAATGAGAAACATATCCTTATTCTACTAAGGATAATTTTGACCGCTGTCCAGTGATCTACTCTTAGATCACTATTGTACTCCCTTGCCAAAATCAGTGTAGGGTATACAACAGATCTGTTACACAGCATGGCATACTTTATAGAACCTATGGCCAAGGCATAGGGAATGACTTTCATTCTCTTTCTATCTTCTGCCGTGGTCGGGTTTTGAGTCTTACTCAATTTCACACCTTGTAACACAGGCAAGAACTCTTTCTTTGACTGTTCCATTTTGAACTACTTCAAAATCTTGTCAAGGTATGTACTCATTGAAAAAACTTATCAAGCGTCTTGATTTATCTCTATAAATCTTGATGCTCAATATGTAAGCAGCTTCACCGAGGTCTTTCTTTAAAAAACTCCTTTCAAACACTCCTTTATGCTTTGCAGAAAATTCTACATTATTTCCGATCAACAATATGTCATTCACATATACTTATCAGAAATGATGTAGTGCTCCCACTCACTTTCTTGTAAATACAGGCTTCACCGCAAGTCTGTATAAAACTATATGCTTTGATCAAATTATCAAAGCGTATATTCCAACTCCGAGATGCTTGCACCAGTCCATAGATGGATCACTGAAGCTTGCATATTTTGTTAGCACCTTTAGGATTGACAAAACCTTCTGGTTGCATCATATACAACTCTTCTTTAATAAATCCATTAAGGAATGCAGTTTTTTTATCCATTTGCCAGATTTCATAAAATACGGCAATTGCTAACATGATTCGGACAGACTTAAGCATAGATACGAGTGAGAAACTCTCATCGTAGTCAACACCTTGAACTTGTCGAAAACCTTTTGCGACAATTCTAGCTTTGTAGATAGTAACACTACTATCAGTGTCCGTCTTCCTCTTGAAGAACCATTTAATCTCAATGGCTCGCCGATCATTGGGCAAGTCAATCAAAGTCCATACTTTGTTCTCATACATGGATCCCATCTCAGATTTCATGGCCTCAAGCCATCTTGTGGAATCTGGGCTCATCATCGCTTCCTCATAGTTCGCAAGTTCGTCATGGTCTAGTAACATGATTCCAGAACAGGATTACCATACCACTCAAGTTCGTCAAGTTCGCAAGTTCGTCTCACTTTGTAGATAGTAACAAGATTCGGTAGTAACTTGATCTTAAGTTACATGATCATCATCATTAGCTTCCTCACTAATTGGTATAGTAGTCACAGGAACAGATTTCTGTGATGAACTACTTTCCAATAAGGGAGAAGGTACAATTACCTTATCAAGTTCTACTTTCCTCCTACTCACTTCTTTCGAGAGAAACTCCTCTAGAAAGGATCCATTCTTAGCAACGAATGTCTTGCCTTCGGATCTGTGATAGAAGGTGTACCCAACTGACTCTTTGAGTATCCTATGAAGACACATTTCTCTGATTTGGGTTTGAGCTTATCATGTTGAAACTTTTTCACATAAGCATCGCAGTCCCAAACTTTAAGAAACGACAACTTTGGTTTCTTGCCAAACCATAGTTCATACGGTTTCGTCTCAACAGATTTAGATGGTGCCCTTTTAACGTGAATGCAGCTGTCTCTAATGCATAACCCCAAAACGATAGTGGTAAATCGGTAAGAAACATCATAGATTGCACTATATCCAATAAAGTACGGTTATGACGTTTGGACACACCATTATGTTGTGGTGTTCTAGGTGGCATGAGTTTGTGAAACTATTCCACGTTGTTTTAATTGAAGACCAAACTCATAACTCAAATATTCGTCTCTGCGATCTGATCATAGAAACTTTATTTTCTTGTCACGATGATTTTCCACTTCACTCTAAAATTCTTTGAACTTTTCAAATGTTTCAGACTTATGTTTCATCAAGTAGATATACCCATATCTGCTCAAATCATCTGTGAAGGTCAGAAAATAACAATACCCGCCGCGAGCCTTAACACTCATCGGATTGCATACATTAGTATGTATTATTTCCAATAAGTCAGTTGCTCGCTCCATTGTTCCGGAGAACGGAGTCTTAGTCATCTTGCCCATGAGGCATGGTTCGCAAGCATCAAGTGATTCCAAAAGCCCATCAGCATGGAGTTTCTTCATGCGCTTTACACCAATATGACCTAAACGGCAGTGCCACAAATAAGTTGCACTATCATTATTAACTTTGCATCTTTTGGTTTCAATATTATGAATATGTGTATCACTACGATCGAGATCCAACGAACCATTTTCATTGGGTGTGTAACCATATAAGGTTGTATTCATGTAAACAGAACAATAATTTATTCTCTTACTTAAATGAATAACCATATTGCAATAAACATGATCAAATCATATTCATGCTCAACGCAAACACCAAATAACACTTATTTAGGTTCAACACTAATCTCACAAGTATAGGGAGTGTGCGATGATGATCATATCAATCTTGGAACTACTTCCAACACACATCATCACTTCACCCTTAACTAGTTTCTATTCATTCTGCAACTCCCGTTTCGAGTTACTACTCTTAGCAACTGAACCAGTATCAAATGACGTGGGGTTTCTATAAACACTAGTAAAGTACACATCAATAACATGTATATCCAATATACCTTTGTTCACTTTGCCATCCTTCTTATCCGCCAAATACTTGGGGCAGTTCCGCTTCCAGTGACCAGTTCCTTTGCAGTAGAAGCACTTAGTCTCAGGCTTAGGTCCAGATTTGAGCTTCTTCACTTGAGCAGCAACTTGCTTGCCGTTCTTCTTGAAGTTCCCCTTCTTCCCTTTGCCCCTTTTCTTGAAACTATGGTCTTGTCAACCATCAACACTTGATGTTTTTCTTGATTTCTACCTTTGCTGATTTTAGCATTGCGAAGAGCTTGGGATTGTTTTCGTCATCCCTTGCATATTATAGTTCATCACGAAGTTCTACTAACTTGGTGATGGTGACTAGAGAATTCTGTCAATCACTATTTTATCTGGAAGATTAACTCCCACTTGATTCAAGCGATTGTAGTACCCAGACAATCTGAGCACATGCTCACTGCTTGAGCTATTCTCCTCCATCTTTTAGCTATAGAACTTGTTGGAGACTTCATATCTCTCAACTCGGGTATTTACTTGAAATATTAACTTCAACTCCTGGAACATCTCATATGGTCCATGACGTTCAAAACGTCTTTGAAGTCCCGATTCTAAGCCATTAAGCATGGTGCACTAAACTATCAAGTAGTCATCATATTGAGCTAGCCAAACGTTCATAATGTCTGCATTTGCTCCTGCAATAGGTCTATCACCTAGCGGTGCATCAAGGACATAATTCTTTTGTGCAGCAATGAGGATAATCCTCAGATTACGGATCCAATCCGCATCATTGCTACTAACATTTTTCAACATAATTTTTCACTAGGAACATATTAAAATAAACATAGGGAAGCAACAACGCGAGCTATTGATCTACAACATAATTTGCAAAATACTATCAGGACTAAGTTCATGCTAAATTTAAGTTCAATTAATCATATTACTTAAGAACTCCCACTTAGATAGACATCCCTCTAATCTTCTAAGTGATCACGTGATCCATATCAACTAAACCATGTCCGATCATCACGTGAGATGGAGTAGTTTCAACGGTGAACATCACTATGTTGATCATATCTACTATATGATTCACGCTCGACCTTTCGGTCTCCGTGTTCCGAGGCCATATTTGTTATATGCTAGGCTCGTCAAGTTTAACCTGAGTATTCCGCGTGTGCAACTGTTTTGCACCCGTTGTATTTGAACGTAGAGCCTATCACACCCGATCATCATGTGGTGTCTTAGAACGAAGAACTTTCGCAATGGTGCATACTCAGGGAGAACACTTATACTTTGATAATTTAGTGAGAGATCATCTTATAAAGCTACCGCCGAACTAAGCAAAATAAGATGTATAAAAGATAAACATCACATGCAATGATAATATGTGACATGATATGGCCATCATCATCATCTTGTGCCTTTGATCTCCATCTCCAAAGCATCGTCATGATCTCCATCGTCACCGGCATGACACCATGATCTCCATCATCTTGATCTATATCAATGTGTCGTCACATGGTCGTCTCGCCAACTATTGCTCTTGCAACTATTGATATCGCATAGCGATAAAGTAAAGCAATTATTTGGCGCTTGCATCTTATGCAATAGAGAGACAACCATAAGGCTTTTGCCAGTTGCTGATAACTTCAACAAAACATGATCATCTCATACAACAACTTATATCTCATCATGTCTTGACCATATCACATCACAACATGCCCTGCAAAAACAAGTTAGACGTCCTCTACTTTGTTGTTGCAAGTTTCACGTGGCTGCTACGGGCTGAGCAAGAACCGTTCTTACCTACGCATTAAAACCACAACGATAGTTTGTCAAGTTGGTGATGTTTTAACCTTCACAAGGACCGGGCGTAGCCACACTTGGTTCAACTAAAGTTGGAGAAATTGACACCCGCCAGCCACCTGTGTGCAAAGCACGTCGGTAGAACCAGTCTCGCGTGAGTGTACGCGTAATGTCGGTCCAGGCCGCTTCATCCAACAATACCGCCGAACCAAAGTATGACATGCTGGTAAGCAGTATGACTTATATCGCCCACAACTTACTTGTGTTCTACTCGTGCATATGACATCTACGCATAAAACCTGGCTCTAATACCACTGTTTGGGAACGTAGTAATTTTAAAAAAATTCCTACGCACACGCAAGATCATTGTGATGCATAGCGACGAGAGGGGAGAGTGTTTGTCCACGTACCCTCGTAGACCGATAGCAGAAGCGTTATGACAACGCGGTTGATGTAGTCGTACGTCTTCACGGCCTGACCGATCAAGCACCGAAACTACGGCACCTCCGAGTTCTTGCACACGTTCAGCTCGATGACGATCCCCGGACTCCGATCCAGCAAAGTGTCGGGGAAGAGTTCCGTCAGCACGACGGTGTGGTGACGATCTTGATGTTCTACCGTCGCAGGGCTTCGCCTAAGCACCGCTACGATATGACCGAGGTGGAATATGGTGGAAGGGGGCACCGCACACGGATAAGGAACGATCACGAAGATCAACTTGTGTGTCTTGGGGTGCCCCCTCGCCCCCGTATATAAAGGAGGGGGGGAGGTGTGGCCGGCCCCTAGGGGTGCGCCTGGAGGAGTCCTACTCCCACCGGGAGTAGGACTCCCCCCTCTTTCCTTGTTGGAGAAGGAAAGGGGAAGGGGGAAAGAGGAAAGGGGGGTGCCCCCCCTTCCTTGTCCTATTCGGACTAGGGGGAGGGGGTGCACGGCCTGCCCTGGCCGGCCCTCCTCTTCTCCCTTAGGGCCCATCTAGGCCCATTAACCCCCGGGGGGTTCCGGTAACCCCCCGGTACTCCGGTAAAATCCCGATTTCACCCGGAACGATTCCGATATCCAAATATAGGCTTCCAATATATCAACCTTTATGTCTCGGCCATTTCGAGACTCCTCGTCATGTCCGTCATCACATCCGGGACGCCGAACAACCTTCGGTACATCAAAACATATAAACTCATAATGAAACTGTCATCGTAACATTAAGCGTGCAGACCCTACGGGTTAAAGAACAATATAGACATGACCGAGACACGTCTCCGGTCAATAACCAATAGCGGAACCAGGATGCTCATATTGGCTCCTACATATTCTATGAAGATCTTTATCGGTCAGACCGCATAACAACATACGTTGTTCCCTTTGTCATCGGTATGTTACTTGCCTGAGATTCGATCGTCGGTATCTCAATACCTAGTTCAATCTCGTTACCGGCAAGTCTCTTTACTCGTTCCGTAATACATCATCTCACAACTAACTCATTAGTTGCATTGCTTGCAAGGCTTAAGTGATGTGCATTACCGAGAGGGCCCAGAGATACTTCTCCGACAATCGGAGTGACAAATCCTAATCTCGAAATACGCCAACCCAACATGTACCTTTGGAGACACCTGTAGAGCTCCTTTATAATCACCCAGTTACGTTGTGACATTTGGTAGCAGACAAAGTGTTCCTCCGGTAAATGGGAGTTGCATAATCTCATAGTCATAGGAACATGTATAGGTCATGAAGAAAGCAATAGCAACATACTAAACGATCGTGTACTAAGCTAACAGAATGGGTCATGTCAATCACATCATTCTCCTAATGATGTGATCCCGTTAATCAAATGACAACTCATGTCTATGGCTAGGAAACATAACCATCTTTGATCAACAGGCTAGTCAAGTAGAGGCATACTAGTGACACTCTGTTTGTCTATGTATTCACACATGTATTATGTTTCCGGTTAATACAATTCTAGCATGAATAATAAACATTTATCATGATATAAGGAAATAAATAATAACTTTATTATTGCCTCTAGGGCATATTTCCTTCAATTTCAATGAATAATCTGATCATAAACCCATAATTCATTGGATCCCAACAAACGCACTACAAAAGATTACATCAAATCGATCTCCGAGGAGAACATTGTATTTAAGATGAGAGAGAGAGAGTCATCCAGCTACTGCTATGGACCCATAGGTCCTGGGGAACTACTCACACAGTCACACATCATCATGGAGGCAGTAAGGATGATGAAGAAGGCCTCCGTGATCAATTTCCCCTCCGACAGATTACAAGGAAAGGCCTCTAGATGGGATCGCACAATAATAGAGGCTTGCGGCGACGGACGAATTGTTTCGTGGCTTCCTCTATTGGTTCTGAAACATTTGGGAATTTATAGCGCTGGAATTAGGTCAAAAGTGCCAACATGGGGCCCACATGACATCAGGGCGCACCTTGTTGCCTTGTCGTCTGATACGTCTCCAACGTATCTATAATTTTTTATTATTCCATGCTATTATATTATCCATCTTGGATGTTTTATATGCATTTATATGCTATTTTATATGTTTTTTGGGACTAACCTATTAACCTAGAGCCCAGTGCCAATTTCTATTTTTTCCTTGTTTTTGAGTTTCGTAGAAAAGGAATATCAAACGGAGTCCAAACAAGCTGAAAATTTACGGTGATTTTTTATGGACCAGAAGAAGCCCCCAAAGCAAAAGAGTTGGGCCAGAAGAGTCCTGAGCCAACCACAAGGTTGGAAGGTGTGCCCTACCCCCCGGGTGCGCCCTCCATCCTTGTGGTTGACTCGTGGACCCCCTGACGTGAAACCGATGCCAAAAATTCCTATAAATACAAAAAAACCCGAAAACAAACCTAGATCGGGAGTTCTGCCGCCGCCAACCTCTGTATCCACAAAAAACCAATCGGGAACCTGTTCCGGCACCCTGCCGGAGTGGGGAATCATCACCGGTGGCCATCTTCATCATCCCAGCGCTCTCCATGACGAGGAGGGAGTAGTTCACCCTTGGGGCTGAGGGTATGTACCAGTAGCTATGTGTTTGATCTCTCTCTCTCTCCTATTCTTTATTTGGCACGATCTTGATGTACCGCGAGCTTTGCTACTATAGTTGAATCATATGGTGTTTTTCCCTCTACCTTCTTGTAATGGATTGAGTTTTCCCTTTAAAGTTATCTTATCGGATTGAGTCTTTAAGGATTTGAGAACACTTGATATATGTCTTGCATGTGCTTATCTATGGTGCCAATGGGATATCCACGTGATCTACTTGATGTATGTTTTGGTGATCAACTTGCGGGTTCTATGACCTTGTGAACTTATGCATAGGGGTTGGCACACATTTTTGTCTTGACTCTCCGGTAGAAACTTTGGGGCACTCTTGGAAGTTCTTGGTGTTGGTTTGAATAGATGAATCTGAGATTGTGTGATGCATATCATATAATCAAACCCGCGGATACTTGTGGTGACATTGGAGTATCTAGGTGACATTACGGTTTTGGTTGATGTGTGTCTTAAGGTGTTATTTTAGTACGAACTCTAGGGTTGTTTGTGACACTTATAGGAATAGCCCAGTAGATCGATCAGGAAGAATAACTTTGAGGTGGTTTCGTACCCTACAATAATCTCTTTGTTTGTTCTCCGCTATTAGTGACTTTGGAGTGACTCTTTGTTGCATGTTGAGGGATTGTTATATGATCTAATTATGTTATCATTGTTGAGAGAACTTGCACTAGTGAAAGTATGGACCCTGGGCCTTGTTTCAAAGCATTGCAATACCGTTTAGCTCACTTTTGTTACTTGCTACCTTGCTATTTTTATATTTTCAGATTACAAAAACCTATATCTACTATCCATATTGCACTTGTATCACCATCTCTTCGCTGAACTAGTGCACCCATACAATTTACCATTGTATCGGTTGTGTTGGGGACACTAGAGACTCTTTGTTATTTGGTTGCAGGGTTGTTTGAGAGAGACCATCTTCATCCCATGCCTCCCATGGATTGATAAACCTTAGGTTATCCTCTTGAGGGAAATTTGCTACTGTCCTACAAAACTCTGCGCTTGGAGGCCCAACACGAGTCTACAAGAAGAAGGTTGCATAGTAGACATCATCGTCTCCTCGTCTGACTTCTGGTCCTTCCCCGAAGCTTCTAGGGTCCCTCCTGGTCTAACAAAAGTCATCAAAAAGTTTCGTGGCCGTTGGACTCCGTTTGGTAGGGATTTCCTGTAAAATCTAAAACAAGCAGAAAACAACAGTTGACACTTGGCACTGGGTTAATAAGTTAATTTCCAAAAATGACATAAAATTGCATATAAAGTATATAACATTGATAATATAATGGCATGAAACAATCAAAAATTATAGATACGTCGGAAACGTGTCAAACACCATGAAAGACGAACTGCGTTGCTAGGCTAATGCTGGCACCAAAGGGCTATCCATGGTCATTCATGTAGTTTAAACCCTTTATATTGAGCTGAGCAACTCCTTCCTCCCCTGCTCCATGCGTGTCCCATCTACGCCTCTCTATGTAGGAAGTTTGGGATCGGCAGCCTTGCAACTCCCCATTTCTCTTTTCGCCAAAAAATCTCTTTCTCTCTATCAATGCAAAGATACGCAACCATGTGTATATTCATGAAAAAACATTTTCTTATCACAACCTCTTTTCCATAGTAGCTATACCTATTAGGCGACCCTCTTGCTGGATTGGTCAGAATGACCTTCGCAAAAAAATCGACCCAAAATGCACCAGTGGAGGCTAGAGGAGGCCAAAGGGGCAACGACCCCCCTTCCAAACATGGAAAATAAAATCTACTAGTACTAAGCATTATGGCCCAGCTCATAAGTAGATAACCTTAGCTAAATAAAGTTACAAAGTCGTGTGGAAGAGTTCATTGCTAAACTAAACAAGGCCCTGTTTGTTTGGGCTTTTGCTTCTGCTTTTGCAGCTTTTTCACTTTGCACAAAAATCCATAAAAGCTCCTAAATAGAAGCTGCAAAAGCAGAAGCAAAAGCCCAAACAAACAGGGCCTAAGCTAGCTATCCATATGTGCCTATCTAGGAATCGATCCAGCCGCCTACCTACCTGCTTAGAGAGTCTAGCTTTGTATGTATGCTTTGTATGTATACGTGTACACTTCCGCCTGTATGCGTGATGTGTATGCATCGACTTCTTTTCCTCTCGTCTGGAACCCTAGCCGCCAGGGGAGGCCAATCCTTCCAGCGCCGTCCTTCGACGGCTCTCCTCCACCGACGACCTCGGTCGTTGGTGCTGAGGGGGGTCGCCGGATCCACGCGTGTGGATAGTTTTTAGGCCAAAATAGTTTTTTTAGGTTTTTCATCGTCTTTGCTTCGGCGGCGGCAATGGCGGCGCTGAATAAAATTTCTTCAGATCCTACTCCAACAAGGCGATCGGTCCTATGGTCGGGGATGGATATGGAATCCAGTCTATTCAAGCAAGGATGGTGTGGCGACGGCGACATCCTCGTGGTGGACATGTGTCCTTGGGCTCCATCGTTGATGGCGTGTGCTCCAGCGCCAGTGTGGAGCTTGGGAGGTAGTCCACGAGCGGATGCAGATTGTGGTCTGCATCGGCGGCATCTGGAAGATGGTGGATCGTGTGCTGGGTTTGTGGTACGTGGATGGCAGGTATGGTTTCTTGCTCTGACGTCTTAGTCATGTGGGGATGCCATATCTGGAGTTCGATGGCGTGTCTGGCGTGTTTCTCCGGTCTGATTCATTCAATGGTAATGGTTTTGTCTTTGGCGAGCCACCTTGGAGGTCCACAAAGCTGCATATCAACGATGGAGCCTCGTCGAGCTCGGGTGTGGAGGTGATCCATCATTTTTTTGTTTGGTAGCTGCTCTTGTGGTGCCAGAGGCAGGTGATGGGAGTTGGTGTCAAGCTCAGAGGTTTCTTTGGTCTTGTTTGTAATTTTACTTCTTGGTTGATATTCCTTTGTGCAAAGGCTAGCGTTCTGCTATGTATTCAGTTTTGCCAGGTCGGTGTGTACGTGACTTGTACTATGATTCTTATGATATAAATAAGACACGTATTACCATGCAAAAAAAGCTGGGCAGGGCCTTTGTAGCGTACGCCGGTCCGCGGCCCCCTTAATACCTGGCGGTCACCCGCAGGCGCCGCGTCATTACTCCGACATAGACGGTCGTGCTGATGTGGTCACCTATTACAGGTAGGTTCAAAGACCCATCATTTGGAACCCACATAGGGCCCATCACCATCATAGATAGGTTCCTGGACCATGCCAGCATTCGGATGCATACATCAGGAGGTTCATTTGGAAGGCTCATAGATAGGTTCCTAGACTTGGCTGATGGACCACCACTCAGACATAAAGGACAGGAGGGCATCGTAGGAGCTACAACGGTCGAGGAATCCTAAGTCATCTACTAAATAGAGTTATAGCTACCGTTACCTATAACTGTTGTAGTAGAGGCTCATTACACTAGTGACTGTTTCATTCAATGACATTAATTGCCTCGGCGGCGTGGGAGACATGGGCTGCAGTGCACTCTATATAAGCCGCACCCCTCTCCATAGCCGGGCACGTTCAATCTCCGTAACCATATCCATCAAAGCAAAGCAAGCCTCAAGGCACGAGACGTAGGGCTTTTACCTCCGCCGAGAGGGGTCTGGACTCATTAAACACCGAATTTTACACCTACGCCGTAGCTAGTCTTTGCCCCTTATTCGTACCCCTAGTACTCATTGTCAGGACATAACCCCGACAGTTGGCGCCCACCATGGGGCTAGGCCTCTAGCAAAGTCTCACGGTGTAGGTGGATTTCTTCATCATCATGTCAGTCGGCAGCGAAATTCACTTCGGGACGATCTCCTTCATCGCCGACGACTCAGCGTGGCTACGCGAGGCCCCATTGGATGTGGAGGCGTTGCCCGTCCGTGGCACGACGCACTTCTGTGCTTTCTCCTATGGAGTCCTTCTCCAGCAGCCCTCGGCTCCATACCGAGTGCTAATCCACCCCACCATTGTGTGTCATCGCAAACGCTCCAGGCCTTCGCGGCTGCAGCGCTGGATCAAGCACGTTGTTGCTAGCCAGGCAACGGTAGAGCAAGTGGCGGCTCTCGAGTGTGATGAGCCCACCCTCGACCTCTCTAACAGATCACTCGGCGATTCCTCAGAGGAGTCCAAATCCGAAAGCATCGAGTCGACTGCTGAGATACTCATGGTAGATGACTCTGAGCACCGCGTACCCCCGGGTTACACAGATCCCAAAGACGGCCGCGCGGGTATATCTCACGTTAACACTGACGGTGGCTTTCCGGGACACGAGCTGTATGTACCTCAGGCTCTCACTCGGGAGCGGCGGGATGAGCTCCAACACAGAAATGACCAGCTCCTGAACACTCCCATCACTGGGACAACTCCCGAGGCGTTAGCCATGGAGTCAACTCGCCTGGCGACTCCGGCCGAGCGCGATGGCCTCAAACGGCTTCAGAGGGAGCTGGATGAGCGTGAGCATCGTCAACCCAGTTCCAGACAGCACAAACGCCGGCTCTACTCGAGTGGCCAACCTCGTAAGTATCAAGTACTCAATACTCCACTTCAAAATCTAGCAGCCGCCACTTGTATCGTGGATTCCATCCAGCCCTCTCGCTCTTCGGCCGGAGAAGGAATTCGTCAGATCCAGGAGCTCCTCAAGATAGCGTTATCATAGGATGCAGTGCTGTCCCATTCCAGAGATCGGATCCATAGCGCATCCGTGTGTGTGGAGACCGTCCAGTCGGCTCATAGTCTACTCGGCTCGAACTGGCGCCGAGCCATGATGTCTACTACACAACTTTATTCTTGTAGACACGTGTTGGGCCTCCAAGCGTAGAGTTTTGTAGGACAGTAGCAATTTTCCCTCAAGTGGATGACCTAAGGTTTATCAATCCGTGAGAGGTGTAGGATGAAGATGGTCTCTCTCAAACGACCCTGCAATCAAATACAAGAAATCTCTTGTGTCCCCAACACACCCAATACAATGGCAAATGGTATAGATGCACTAGTTCGGTGAAGAGATGATGATAAAAGTGTAATATTGATGGTAGAAATATATTTTTATAATCTCAATAAATAAAAAACAGCAAGGTAGAAAATAGTAAACAGGCACAAAAACGGTATTACAATGCTTAAAAATGAGGCCTAGGGTCCGTGCTTTCGCTAGTGCAACCTCTCAACAATGCTAACATAGTTGGATCATATGATTATCCCTCAAAGTGTAATAAAGAATCACTCCCGAGTTCCTATTAGCGGAGAACAAAAGATAGGAATTATTTTTAGGGTACGAAACTACCTCAAAGCTATTCTTTCCGTTCGATCTATTCAAGAGTTCGTACTAAAATAACACAAAGCTATTTTTTCGGTTCGATCTATCCTAGAGTTTGTACTAGAATATCATTAAAGCAAATTCATATTCATAATACTCAATCCAACACAAAGAACTTCAAAGAGTGCCTCAAGATGTCTACCAGAGAAACAAAGACAAGAACGTGCATCGACCCCTATGCATAGATTACCCCAATGTCACCTCGGGAATCCGCGAGTTGAGTGCCAAAACATATATCAAGTGAATCAATATGATACCCCATTGTCACCACGAGTATTCAATTGCAAGACATATATCAAGTGTTCTCGAATCCATAAAAGTATTCAATCTGATAACAACGAAATCTCAAAGGGAAAAACTCAATTCATCACAACAAGATAGAGAGGGGAAAACACCATATGATCCGACTATATTAACAAAGCCCGCGATACATCATGATCGTGACATCTCAAGAACACGAGGGAGAGAGAGAGAGATTAAACAGATAGCTACAGGTACAAACCCTCAGCCCCCGAGGGTGGACTACTCCCTCCTCATCATGGTGGACACCGGGATGATGAAGATGGCCACCGGTGATGATTCCCCCTCCGGCAGGGTGCCGGAAAGGGTCTAGATTGGTTTTGGTGGCTATAGAGCCTTGCGGCGGCAAGATTTCTGATCTAGGTTAACCCCGATGGGTTTTCGAATATTTGGGAATATATAGTGCAAAGAAGGGGTGCGAAGGCCACCGAGGTGGGCACAACCCACCTGGGCGCGCCAGGTGGGCTTGGCGCGCCCTGGTGGGTTGTGACCCCTCGGGGCACCCCCCAGGTGCTGCTCTGGCCCATTGGTTTCCTTCTGGTCCATAAAAAATCCAAAAAATAGTTCCGTGGTGTTTGGACTCCGTTTGATATTGTTTTTCTGCGATGTAAAAAACAAGCAAAAAATAGCAACTGGCACTAGGCACTGGGTCAATAGGTTAGTCCCAAAAAATGATATGAAGTTGCTATAAAATGATTGTAAAACATCCAAGAATGATAAAATAGCAGCATGAATACTTCATAAATTATAGATACGTTGGAGATGTATCAACATCCCCAAGCTTAATTCCTGCTCGTCCTCGAGTAGGTAAATGATAAAAAAATAATTCATGAAGTGTGAATGCTAGCAAAGTGCATAAGTTTGATCAATGACAATTTCAATCACTTTTCTTAGCATCATAACAACAATTCTTTCTTATGAAACTTCTCATGTTATAGTGGCAACCAATTCACATGTTAAGGTTCAAACCGTGAATGCTCTTGGAACTCAACAACCTATGTTCTTAGTCATCAAGCAATTGCAATTCAACTTATTCAACAGAGTTTAAGTAAGCGCTCCACATACTCAACCATCTTATAGTCTTCAATGATTGCTAACACTCACCGCATACACATGAGCAAAACGTTTCAACTAGACATATAGAAAGATAGGAACTTATTGTTTTGCCTCCCAACAAATTCACCTCAAGGGTGATGTCAACAATAATAACTCATGCTACCCATATTCAACTGCACATATGTGCCTAGACCTTTCCTCGCCACATGATGCTTTCCAAAAGAAAAAAGAAAAAGGAATAGAGAGAATAACTTTGACTCTTTGCATAAAAATAAATACTGAAAATTAAAAGATAGGCCCTTCGCAGAGGGAAGCAGAGGTTGTCATGCGCTTATTTGTTTATATGCTCAATCCCTTAGTGCAAAAGAACGTCACGTTATATTGCCCCTTATGATAGCAACCTTTATTATGCAGTCCGTCGCTTTTATTGCTTTGCCATCATAAGTACGTACAACGCTCAATTTTCTCTTACACTAAATGATCTCACACTTTTAGAAGCAATTTTTATTGCCTTATTGCACCGACGACAACTTATTTGAAGGATCTTGCTCAATACTTAGGTAGGTATGGTGGACTCTTGAATATAAGATTTGGGTTTAAGGATTTTTGGATGCACAAGTAGTATCTCTACTTGGTGCGGAATTTTTGGCTAGCAAAGATGGGGTCAAGCACCACATGTTGAAGGATCTATGAAAATATGACTTCTATGTGAATATCAACAAACATAAACTATTACGTTGTCTTCTTTGTCCAACATCAACAATTTTGGCATAAAATATTTTGATGGGGTTCACAATCACAAAGAATTTCCATGATAGTGTATTTCCATGTGAAAGTTCTCTTCCTTATACTAATTATTCGTGAATTGCTTGTATAACCAATATTGTGATTGTCAAGCCTCAAAAGGTTTCACTTCCTAAACCCAAATGTGAAGCTACCACTAGGCATGATACGATTTCAATTTCATGATATTCAATTTATTCAACAATTTACTCATAGGATATAAGTGAAGCACAAGAGCAATTCCATAGAAAAGAGCTTCATTGACGGGATGTGAATGCCGCTTACTTAGCCTCCTTGGAAACTATTTGAGGACTCCATTTTATTTTAAAAAACTTTCAGATCTAAGTTTTTTTTATTAAAACAGCAAGCAAAGCAAAATAAAATGACATTCCGAGAATGGCACACATCATGCGAAGAAGCAAAAACTTCCGCTCAACCGATACTAACCCATAATTATTGAAGAAGAAAGGTGGGATGCCTATCGGGGCATCCCCAAGCTTAGATGCTTGAGACTTCTTGGAATATTATCTTGGGTTCCTTGGGAATCCCCAAGCTTGAGCTTTTGTGTCTCCTTAATTCCTTTCATATCACGGTTTTCCTAAATCTCAAAAGCTTCATCCACACAAAACTCAACAGGAACTCGTGAGATAAGTTAGTATAAACTAATGCAAAAACCTTATCATTCTATATTGTAGCAAATCACTAAAGTTATTATTCAACATTGCATACTAAATGCCTCTGCATATTCAATACTCATATCCTCAAATAGAATCAATAAACATGCAAACATATGCAAACAATGCAGCAAAATGCCAAAACAGTACAGTCTGTAAAGAATGCAAGAGTATCAATACTTATTCAACTCCAAAAATTATGAAATTCTACCACACTGTAGAAAATTTATCAGAGCTTATTATGCAAAAAAAATTCAACATTTTATCACATTCTGAATTTTCTAGGGAATTGTTGCAACACTGATAAACTTTCTGTTTTCAAAACATAACGGAACTTCGTGAGATACGTTAGTATGATAAAGAGTAAACCATGTCACTTTTGGTACTGTAAAAGACAAGATTCATAATTGTTTCCACACAATGCCTACTGTAGCATATCATTTCCACAATTTATATTGAGCAATATAAGCCATAGAAACTAGAAACCAATCAAGCTATGCATTGAAAATAGTCAAAAACAGAACAGTCTGTAGTAATCTGTAATCAAACCATACTTATGCTACTCCAAACATTATGAAAAAAATTGTACCACGTGAGCAATTTGTATATTAAACTTCTGCAAAAAGAATCAACTCAAAAGCACACTTCTATTAAAAATGGGACTTATTTTCGTGAGCGCAAAAGTTTCTGTTTTCAGCAGGGGCAAATCAACTATCACCCAACATGATCCCAAAGGCTTTACTTGGCACTTTATTGAAAACATAAGCAATAAAATATGATTACTACAGTAGCTTAACCATGTGAACACACAAAAACAGTAGGGGTAAATGTTGGGTTGTCTCCCAACATGCGCTTTTCTTTAATGTCTTTTAGCTAGGCATGGTGATTTCAATGATGCTCACATAAAAGATAAGAATTGAAACACAAAGAGAACATCATGCATCATAAGTTCCTCTCTCATAATAATTTTCAGTAGCATGATGAATAGATTCATCAATATAACCATTACATAAAGCATTCTTTTCATGATCCACAAGCATAGAAAATTTATTACTCTCTATGGCATACATGTCATCATAATAATCATCATAGAAAGCAACTTTATTCTCATAATACTCAATTGAAACCTCTTCCAAAATAGTGGATTCATCACTAAATAAAGTCATGACCTCTCCAAATCCACTTTCATAATTATTACAATAAGATTCAACACCCTCCAAAATAGTGGGATCATTAGTACCTAGAGTTGACACTCTTCCAAACCAACTTTCATCAATATAATCATCATAAAGAGGAGGCATGCTTTCATCATAATAAATTTTCTCATCAAAACTTGGGGGAGTAAAAATATCATCTTCATTAAATATAGCATCCCTAATCTTATGGCTTCGCATAGCATTAGCATCATGGATATTCAAAGAATTCATACTAACAACATTGCAATCATGCTCATCATTCAAATATTTTGTGCCAAACATTTTATTGACTTCTTCTTCTAACAATTGAGCACAATTTTCCGATCCATCATTTTCAAGAAAGATATTATGAAGATGATCAATAATATGATGCAACCTCAATTCCATTATTTTGTAGTTTTCTTTTATAAACCAAACTAGTGATAAAACAATAAAAGATTCAATTGCAATATCTAAGATATACCTTCATGCACTCACCTCCCCGGCAACGGCGCTAGAAAAGTGCTTGATGTGTACTATGCAACTTTATTCTTGTAGACATGTGTTGGGCCTCCAAGCGCAGAGTTTTGTAGGAAAGTAGCAATTTGCCCTCAAGTGGATGACCTAATGTTTATCAATCCGTGAGAGGTGTAGGATGAAGATGGTCTCTCTCAAACGACCCTGCAATCAAATACAAGAAATCTCTTGTGTCCCCAACACACCCAATACAATGTCAAATTGTATAGACGCACTACTTCGGTGAAGAGATGGTGATAAAAGTGTAATATTGATGGTAGAGATATATTTTTATAATCTAAATAAATAAAAAACAGCAAGGTAGCAAATAGTAAACGGGCAAAAAACGGCATTACAATGCTTAAAATGAGGCCTAGGGTCCATACTTTCGCTAGTGCAACCTCTCAATAATGCTAACATAGTTGGATCATATGATTATCCCTCAAAGTGTAATAAAGAATAACTCCCGAGTTCCTATTAGCGGAGAACAAAAGATAGGAATTGTTTGTAGGGTAAGAAACTAGCTCAAAGCTATTCTTTCCGTTCGATCTATTCAAGAGTTCGTACTAAAATAACACAAAGCTATTTTTTCTGTTCGATCTATCCTAGAGTTCGTACTAGAATATCACCAAAGCAAATTCATATTCGTAATACTCAATCCAACACAAAGAACTTCAAAGAGTGCCCCAAGATTTCTATCGGAGAAACAAAGACAATAACGTGCATCAACCCCTATACATAGATTGCCCCAATGTCACCTCGGGAATCCGCGAGTTGAGTGCCAAAACATATATCAAGTGAATCGATACGATACCCCATTGTCACCACGAGTATTCAATTGCAAGACATATATCAAGTGTTCTCAAATCCATAAAAGTATTCAATCCGACAACAATGAAATCTCAAAGGGGAAAACTCAATTCATCACAACATGATAGAGAGGGAAAACACCATATGATCCGACTATATTAATAAAGCCCGTGATACATCAAGATCGTGACATCTCAAGAGCACAAGAGAGAGAGATTAAACACATAGCTACTGGTACAAACCCTCAGGCCCAAGGGTGGACTACTCCCTCCTCATCATGGTGGCCGCTGGGATGATGAAGATGGCCACTGGTGATGATTCCCCCATCCGGCAGGGTGCCGGAAAAGGTCTAGATTGGTTTTCGGTGGCTATAGAGCCTTGCGGCGATGGAACTTCTGATCTGGGTTAACCCCGATGGGTTGTGGAATATTTGGGAATTTATAGTGGAAAGAAGGGGTGCGGGAGGCCACCAAGGTGGGCACAACCCACCTGGGTGCGCAAGGTGGGCCTGGCGCGCCTTGGTGGGTTGTGCCCCCCTCGGGGCACCCCCAGGTGATGCTCTGGCCCATTGGTTTCCTTCTAGTCCATAAAAAATCCAAAAAATAGTATCGCGGTGTTTAGACTACATTTGATATTGATTTTCTACGATGTAAACAACAAGCAAAAACAACAACTGGCACTAGGCACTGGGTCAATAGGTTAGTCCCAAAAAATGATGTAAAGTTGCTATACAATGATTGTAAAACATCCAAGAATGATAAAATAACAGCATGAATACTTCATAAATTATAGATACGTTGGGGACATATCAAGCCACTTCTTCATCCAGAGATCGTTACGAAGATCGGGGGCGCGATCGAGTTGCGTCACCCTGGCGTAACAAAGACTACGATCGTGCCCTTATGCCTCCACCACGGGATGTCGCATACAAGCGCCAGCCCTACAACGACAGGCGGACACACGGCGGCGACCGCAGGCCGAGTCCTTCTCGTCCGATGAGAGACACTCAAGACCCCGTGTTCAACGCGAGATCTGTTCTCGCTCATAACCTAGTCGACAGAGGCCGGGCCCTGCGAGAAGGCCAAGATCATGATGCACTGAGTGGTTTCGTACCATCTGGTCCCGTGTGCTTCAGCCGTTACATACGAGCGCCTGAGATTCCCAACAACTTCAGGTTGGCCACGGGGATCAGCAAATTCACTGGCGAGTCCAAGCCTGAGATATGGCTAGAAGATTACCGAGTGGCAGTCCAGATCGACAACGGCAATGACAATGTGGACATGAAGCATTTCCCACTGATGCTAGAGGGATCCGCTCGAGCTTGGCTTACTCAGCTCCCGACAGGCAGCATATTTTGTTGGTATGACCTGGCGAGGGTATTCATCAAGACTTTTGAAGGCACTTACAAGAGATCGGGTGGCCTAGCCGAGCTGCAACACTGCGTGCAAAAGCAGAGTGAGACTCTCCGAGAGTTTATTAATGAATGGACCACCCTACACAATACGGTGGAGAACGTCAACGAGCACCTGACAATCTGCGCAGCTATTATCAGGGTGTCGGCACACCAGGAGGTCTTGCTGGACTTGTTTTACCATTGTCGAAATGTCTTGTGATCCGGGATTCCGAGTTTGATCGGGTTGTTCCGGGAGGAGGATTTTCCTCCGTTGATCGTGAGAGCTTGTCGTGGGCTAATTTGGGACACCCCTGCAGGGTTTAAACTTTCGAGAGCCATGCACACGGTTATGTGGCAAATATGAATTTTTAATATCCGGGTGTAGAGAACTTGACACCAGATCCGAATTAAAATACACCAACCGTGTGTGTAATCGTGTTTGTCTCTTTTCAAGTGAGTCGAGAATAGAACACGGTGGTGTTATGTTTGAACGTAAGTAGGTCAGGATCACTTATTGATCATTACTAGTTTGCGACCGTTTTCATAGTTTCTCGTCTTACTCTTGTACTCGTAAGTTAGCCACCATACAATGCTTAGTGCTGCTGCGACCTTACCACTTATCCTTTCCATACCCATCAAGATTTGCTAGTCTTGATACCCCTGGTAATGGGATTGTTGAGTCCTCGTGGCTCAAAAGTTACTACAACAACAGTTGCAGGTACAGGTAATGCGATTATCATGACGTGAGAGTGATGTTTGCTTGTTTTGGAATTCATCTTCTGCTTCTTCTTCTTCGATCAGGGATAGGTTCCTGGTCGGCAGCCTGGGTAGCAGGGTGGATGTCGTTTGAGTTTCTGTTTATGTTTCATCCGTAGTCGGATGTTGTCCTCATGTACGATGTTCGACATATTCTTGTGGCCTTTGTATGCCTTTGTATGTATCCCCATCTCTTATGTAATGGTACGATGTAATCATATCCACCTTGCAAAAGCGTCTTCAATATGTGGATCTATGCTTGGTAGGACCTTCGAGTTCCTCTCGGATAGGATCGCATATCAGGCGTGACAAATCTCATCCAACTCCTCACCGACCAGCGAGCCTACGAAGGAATTACTCACTCCCGGTGGGGAGCATCATGGAATTGGCGATGGAGAAAGGTTGGTGATGACAAAGATCAAAGATCCCCCTCTCCAGAGCGCCAAACAGACTCCAGATCTGGCCACCTGATGAAGAACATGAGATGGCGATGGCTCCGTCTCATGAAACGCGATAATTGTTTCTCCCTGATTTTTTCTGGAAAAATAGGATTTTAGATCATCGATTTCAGGGTCTACGGGGCCACCAGGTGGGGACAACCCACCTGGGTGCGCCTGGAGGGGGTGGCACACCCTGGCGGGTTGTTCCCACCCAGGTTCCCCCCTCCGGTGGTTCTTGGCTCCAGAAATTATGTTTATTCGTATAAAATTTCCTCGCAAAGTTTTGTTCCAATCCGAGAACTTTTATTTATTCACAAAAACAACACCATGGTAGTTCGGCTGAAAACAACGTTAGTCCGGGTTAGTTTCATTCAAATCATGCAAATTAGAGTCCAAAACAAGAGGAAAAGTGTTAGGAAAAGTAGATACGACGGAGACGTATCAACTCCCCAAGCTTAAAACTTTGCTTGTCCCCGAGCAATTCAGTTGATAAACTGAAAGTGAAAAAGAAAAACTTTTACGAACTCTTTTGCTCTTGTTTGCATAAATAAGCTTAAACAACACCCAGATTTTCAGCCAGGATTATAAGTAACCATGTCAATAATAACTCTTAAAAATTGTATTAACTCATATCAATGACATAATTAGCTAGCGAGTAATAATAAGATATCTGAAACAACAACACGTTGTCAAAACAACCATGATATAATATGACAATAGTGGTATCTTGCTAGCCCTTTCTGAGACTGCAAAACATAAATGTAGAGCACCTCCAAAGTTCAAGCAGCGACTAAACATTGTAATTCATGGTAGAAAAGAACCAGTCATGATGCACCCACCATTAGTTACACACAATGCATGAGCATGACAACAGTACTCTCAGGTTCTGGCGCTTATTTTAGAAGGTGATGACACAACATAAAAGTAAATAGATAGTCCCTTCGCAGAGCGAAGCAGTGATTTGCAGAGGTGCCAGAGCTCAAGTTTTTTAAAAAATAGAGGTAAATGAAATTTTTAGAGGTGCACCCTTCTTGTTTACTTCGCGACCATCAGTTATCAATATCTTCCATGCTAAACACATTACCGGTGGTTCCCAAGCGATAAAAGTGAAGGTTATGACTCCGTAGGAGTTTTTGTTTGATTATTTGTAAGCTCTTTTTTGTTTGCAATTTGGGACTGCAAATTAGAGTCCAAAACAAGAGGAAAAGCGTTAGGAAAAGTAGATACGACGGAGACGCATCAGCCATAGAGATCCTTCTGCTGGACATCAAGTTTGAAGCCAAGAAAACCATCAAGTCGCAAGCTCTCGTGGATTTCCTTGCCGAGTGGATCGAGCAGGAATAGCCTATCCCAAGTGTTCCCGAACACTAGATGATGTTCTTCGACGGCTCCAAGATGCTCCATGGCTCCGGCACCGGAGTAGTCTTGGTGTCTCCTAAAGGCGACCGACTCAGTTATGTACTTCAGATTCACTTCAACTCCTCCAGCAACGAAGCTGAGTATGAAGCTCTCCTGTATGGGATGTGAATGGCAATTTCTCTAGGAATTCACCGACTAATGGTCTATGGCAACTCGAATCTAGTGGTGAACCAAGTCATGAAAGAGTGGGATATCCGCAGCCCTACGATGACCGGCTATTGCAACACCGTCAGGAAACTGGAGAAACACTTTGAAGGGCTGGAGCTCCATCACGTGCCACGCCTCAAGAATCAAGCGGCTTAGCTGCGAACCAGCTTTCACCTAAGTTAAAAAAAATCTGAGTGAGGATCTGCTCCACACTCGGGGGCTTAGCTGCGAACCAGTTCTTGCCTGAGTTAAAAAAATAATCCGAGTGAGGATCTGCTCCACACTCGGGGGCTTAGCTGCGAACCAGCTTTCACCTAAGTTAAAAAAATAATCCGAGTGAGGATCTGCTCCACACTCGGGGGCTTAGCTATGAACCAACTTTCTCCTAAGTTAAAAAATAATCCGAGTGAGGATTTGCTCCACACTCAGGAGCTTAGCGGCGAACCAGTTTCTGCCTAAGTTAAAAAAATAATCCGAGTGAGGATCTGCTCCACACTCAGGGGCTTAGTTGCGAACCAGCTTTTGCCTAAGTTAAAAAATAATCCGAGTGAGGATCTGCTCCACACTCGGGGGCTTAGCCGCGAACTAGCTTTCGCGTAAGTTAAAAAATAATCCGAGTGAGAATCTGCACACTCGGGGGCTTAGTTGCGAACCAGATTTCGCCTAAGTTAGAAAATAATTCGAGTGAGGATCTGCTCCAGACTCGGGGGCTTAGCCACGAACTAGCTTTCGCCTAAGTTCAAAAACTAGTCCGAGTGGGATCAGCTCCACACTCGGGGACTTAGATACGAACCAGCTTTCGTCTAAAGTCAAACAAAACACGAGAAGCAAATAGAGACTCAAAGGGTTTCACACCAAAGTTTCGATCCGAATGTTTCCAAGACAAAACGAGCCCAAGGCTCGGCAGAGTATTTCATTACATCAACCACCCGACATTCCGGGGCAAATTCAATCAATTGTTTTAGGCCTTGGGCGGAGGGCTAGCGGGGTCAACAAAGGTCTCCAGGTCGATCCCATCGACGATGCAAGTGGCAAGTGAAGGTCTCCATGAAATCCTCAAACTTGAGATTCTTCTCGTTCACTACTTGGAGGTTCTTCAGCTTCTCCTCGTCCACGTTCTTGCAATGAACATGGACGAGTGACAGTGCCACATCAGCTCCACTTCGGGCGGCAGACTTCTTCCAAGCTTTCACCCGAGTGGGGACTTCGTTCAGCCTCGTCATCACCGACTCCAGGTCCATCTGAGTCTCTTCGCCTGACAGCAATTCCTTTTCGATCCGACCCAATGCACCTCGGGTCCGAGTGATATAGCCCAATGCATTCTCCAAACGGTCTTCCAACCGGAGGATAGCGAGGGCCGCCTTGTCGGCGACAAGGGACCTAGCAGGATTCAGGTCACTCTCAAGTCGCTCCAGCTCCAGCTCCTTGTTGTAGCAATGCTCTGGTTGAAAAAAGAGGGTCCATGAGTGAATGAGTGAAGAAGATTTAGTGGCATATGGATCATGTCCACTCGACCAAAGAAGAACTTACCGTGAAGCTTCCCGCTAAACTCCTCACAAACTTCCTCAATGTGTGCCTCCAAAGCATCCTTCTTTTCGGTCAACTGGGTGACTTTCTCCTCCAGAGTCTGCCTCTCCTGGGAGAAGGCACCAGCGGCAGCCTTGAGGTCCTTGATCTCATCCTCCAACTTGCCGACTAAAGCCATCTTCTCCTCAGCACGTTTGGTCTTGGTCTTGGCTTCCTTCTAGGCCAACGCCAGATCTCTATCTTTGCCTTCCAGAGCCTGCTTCATGGTTTCTAAAGAAATAGAAGTACTGAGCCTCATTGTGAGTTGGGTGTTCTCGCTACAAACATCCGTCGGAGCAAAATGATTCGGATCAAAGGGGAAGAACAAAATTTAGACACGAGATGGAGGAAATAGTGTTGAGGATCGTTGCAGAGATTAAAAAAATTCTACGCATCACCAAGATAATCTATGGAGAGACTAGCAACGAGAAAGAGGGGAGTGCATCTTCATACCCTTGAAGATAGCGATGCGGAAGCGTTACAAGAACGCGGATGAAGGAGTCGTACTCGTAGCGATTCAGATCGCGGTTGATTTCGATCTAAGCGCCGAACAACGGCGCCTCCGCGTTCAACACACGTGCAGCCCGGTGACGACTCCCATGCCTTGATCTAGAAAGGAGAGAGGGAGAGGTTGGGGAAGACAACTCCAGCAGTAGCACGAGCGGCGTGGTGGTGTTGGAGCAGCGTGGTACTCCGGCAGGGCTTCGCCAAGCACCGCGAAAGGAGGAGGTGTTGGAGAGGGGGAGGGCTGCACCTTTGATGTGGTGCGGCTGCCCTCCCTCCTCCCCTCTATTTATAGGGCGAAGGGGGAAGGGTGCCGACCCCTCTAGATGAGATCTAGAGGGGGGCGGCGGCCAAGGGGAGGGGGCTTGCCCCCCAAGCCAAGGGCGGCGCCCCCCTTAGGGTCCCCCCCAACCCTAGGTGCATGGGCCCTAGGGTGATGGCGCCCAGCCCACTTAGGGGCTGGTTACCTTCCACATACAGCCCATAGGGCCCTCCGGGGCAGGTGGACCCTCCCGGTGGACCCCCGAAACCCCTTCGGGGGTCCCGGTACAATACCGGCACACCCCTGAACACTTCCGGTGACCGTATGATGACTTCCCATATATAAATCTTCACCTCCGGACAATTCCGGAACTCCTCGTGACGTCTGGGATCTCATCCGGGACTCCGAACAACATTCGGTAACCACGTACAAACTTTCCCAATAACCCTAGTGTCATCGAACCTTAAGTGTGTAGACCCTACGGGTTCGGGAGGCATGTAGACATGACCGAGACATCTCTCCGGCCAATAACCAACAGCGGGATCTAGATACCCATGTTGGCTCCCACATTCTCCATGATGATCTCATCGGATGAACCACGATGTCGGGGATGCAGTCAATCCCGTACACAATTCCCTTTGTCTACCGGTATGATACTTGCCCGAGATTCAATCGTCGGTATCCCTATACCTTGTTCAATCTCGTTACCGGCAAGTCTCTTTACTCATTCTTAACACATCATCCCGTGATCAACTCCTTGGTCACATTGAGCTCATTATGATGATGTCCTACCGAGTGGGCCCAGAGATACCTCTCCATCAAACGGAGTGACAAATCCTAGTCTCGATTCGTGCCAACCCAACAGGCACTTTCGGAGATACCCGTAGTGCACCTTTATAGCCACCCAGTTACGTTGTGACGTTTGGCACACCCAAAGTATTCCTACGGTATCCGGGAGTTGCACAATCTCATGGTCTAAGGAAATGATACTTGACATTAGAAAAGCTTTAGCAAACGAACTACACGATCTTGTGCTATGCTTAGGATTGGGTCTTGTCCATCACATCATTCTCCTAATGATGTGATCCCGTTATCAACGACATCCAATGTCCATGGTCAGGAAACCATAACCATCTATTGATCAATGAGCTAGTCAACTAGAGGCTCACTAGGGACATGTTGTGGTCTATGTATTCACACATGTATTACGATTTCCGGATAATACAATTATATCATGAACAATAGACAATTATCATGAACAAGGAAATATAATAATAACCACTTTATTATTGCCTCTAGGGCATATTTCCAACAGTCTCCCACTTGCACTAGAGTCAATAATCTAGTTACATTGTGATGAATCGAATACCCATAGAGTTCTGGTGTTGATCATGTTTTGCTCGTGGAAGAGGTTTAGTCAACGGATCTGCGACATTCAGATCCGTATGCACTTTAAAAATATCTATGTCTCCATCTTGAATATATTCACAAATGGAGTTGAAGCGACGCTTGATATACCTGGTCTTCTTGTGAAACCTGGGCTCCTTGGCAAGGGCAATAGCTCTAGTGTTGTCACAGAAGAGAGTCATTGGGCCCGACACATTGGGAATAACTCCTAGGTCGGTGATGAACTCCTTCATCCAGACTGCTTCCTGTGCTACCTCCGAGGCTGCTATGTACTCCGCTTTACATGTAGATCCCGCCACGACACTTTGCTTGCAACTGCACCAGCTTACTGCCCCTCCATTCAAAATATACACGTATCCGGTTTGCGACTTGGAGTCATCCAGATATGTGTCGAAGCTAGCATCAACGTAACCCTTTATGACGAGCTCTTCGTCACCTCCATAAACGAGAAACATATCCTTAGTCCTTTTCAGGTACTTCAGGATATTCTTGACCGTTGTCCAGTGTTCCATGCAGGGATTACTTTGGTACCTTACTACCAAGATTACGGCAAGGTTCACATCAGGTCTGGTACACAGCATGGCATACATAATAAACCCTATGGCCGAGGCATAGGGGATGACACTCATCTTTTCTCTATCTTCTGCCATGGTTGGGCATTGAGTCGTGCTCAATCTCACACCTTGCAATACAAGCAAGACCCCCTTCTTGGACTGATCCATATTGAACTTCTTCAATATCTTGTCAAGGTATGTGCTTTGTGAACGACCAATGAGGCGTCTCGATCTATCTCTATAGATCTTGATGCCTAATATGTAAGCAGCTTCTCCAAGGTCCTTCATTGAAAAACACTTATTCAAGTAGGCCTTTATGCTTTCCAAGAATTCTATATCATTTCCCATCAATAGTATGTCATCCACATATAATATGAGAAATGCTACAGAGCTCCCACTCACTTTCTTGTAAACACAAACTTTTCCATAAATCTGTGTAAACCCAAACGCTTTGATCATCTCATCAAAGCGAATGTTCCAACTCCGAGATGCTTACACTAGCCCATAGATTGAGAGCTGGAGCTTGCATACCTTGTCAGCATTCTTAGGATCGACAAAACCTTCCGGATGCATCATATACAATTCTTCCTTAAGGAAACCATTAAGTAATGTCGTTTTGACGTCCATTCGCCATATCTAATAATCATAGAATGCGACAATTGCTACCATGATTCGGACGGACTTCAGCTTCGCTACGGGTGAGAAAGTCTCATCGTAGTTGTAACATCCCAAAATTCTAAATTTTGGAATGTTATAATAAATAGATAGATAGATTGATTGTTTGATTGTTGTGTGATTGGTTGAGTGAAATTCGTAACTTTTTGAAAGTTAAATGAGAGGTAATAAAAGGATTTTCCCAAACTTTCATTTTGCATTTAAGATCTCCGGGAATTCAAATTCTTTTCACCACGAAACCCTGGAGAGAAGATGACATGACTTCTTCCATTTATTTAAATGACAAGGGGTGTTGAAAATATTTGAATTTCATTTGAGAATATTTCCAATTCTGAAACTTTATGCAACTCAATGATTTTCACGAGCGAAGATAAAATGACTTCTTCAAATTATATGAAATATGAGTTGGGAGTTTTAAAGAATTAAATTCAAAGTTCTTTTGAATTTATTTTTCAATTTGGAGTTATTTGAGTTTTATTCAAATTATTTTTCTCCAAAAATAAAATATATGGGAAATAGGGTAACATGATTCCCTACATTAGAAAATTGGAGAAAAATTAATTTGAAATCATTTTGGTATTTTAAAATTATTTTTGTTGGATTTTAATAGACCAGTAGCACTCTTTGAATTATCTGAATTTGGGTGGATTTTATTTGGCATTATAAAAATGTTCACGTTGTGGACAATCTTTTTCTGAAAATTTTGATATATTATATGCCTATATAATATTTTTATTTCCGTTTGTTTTTATTTGTTTTGTTTGTCTAAAAAAATTCTTTTAAAAAAACCTTTCCATCGAACTGGGCCGGCCCAACCAACCGGCCAGGCCACGGCCCAGCCCAGCCGCACCGCCTCCCTCCACCCGAGCGGGAGACCGCCGCCGCCACGACTGCCGCCACCGACCTCGGCGTCCGTGCCGAGGCAGGGCACCTCTGCCCCCTTGCCCAAGGCACTCCGCCTCCAATAAATAGGCCACCCCGTTCCTCTCCTCCCCGCTGCTCGCAGCGCGCCTTGCACCGCATCTCGCGCCGCCGGTGAACCTTCGAGAACCGCAAATAAAACCGCCGGTAAACCGCCGACCCGCCGGTTCATCTCGGTTTATTGTTTTTGGTCCGGTTTTCTTTTAAAATCGAACGGTTTTCTTTTAGATGGAATCTATTTAGAGAACGTTCTCTGTTTAGAACTAGTTAGCGAACGTCCGTTAACTAGTCTTTTCTTTTTCTGTTAATTTTAGTCAGGGACCTATTCGTAATTAGTTTCCCTACAATTTAGTCCCTGAACTTCAAACGATCATTACTTTTCGCTCGTTTGTCCAAATCCAACAAAACCAACTCCCACGTCTTCGTTATGATCTCCTCTATCCAGTAATCCAACTCAAACATGTTTTTGAAAAGTTTAAAATTTGAATTAGATCAGATTTGAATTCAAACTTCGTTTGATCATAACTTGAGTTTCGTAGCTCCGTTTGAGTTGATTCTTTTTGCAAATCGAAGCTCTTGACCTAAACTTTCCGATAAGGCCAAATTCACATAATTTTGGTACTGTTAGAAATTGTTTTATGTTGCAAGAGTTATTTGCTTGGTTTTGATGTTTTCCGAATCGTCTTCTTCGTTCTTTCTGATCTTTTGAGTGATTGCTTATGTGTGGTTACCATTGCTTGCTTACGATAGATTGACCGGAGTGTGACGAGTAGAACTATCAAGAGTTATGAGTGCGAATCATCTTCATCAACATTGCAGGAATGTTCACACTTTGATCATATCCCTTTCATACCCAGTTTTTATCGCATTAGATCAATCCTCAAACATTCCATGGTTAGGATCTAATTAAATTGTGGGATGGGAAGTAGTTGAGGTAGTACCTATTACCTGTTTATTATCCAACCTTGGAAGTTACTATTACATTATGCTTATAGTGCCATGCTATGCTCGTAGACGTGGATTGGGTTTTGAGAGTATTCATGACAGATGTGAGATTGTTAATTAATGGTTTACTTAAGGTGGCAACTTAAACACACATCTGGGTGGATTGAGGTACCTAGGTATTCCAGGATTGCCTGTCTAGGCACCTGGGTAGACCAGGATTGCCTGTTTTTTTATGGACCGCCACCCAGGCTCAAAGGGATCATGAGATTATTCATACTAGAAACTTCCGTGTGCAGCCACAAGCTATTATGGGCTCTAGCATAGTTGATTAAGTCGTGCGAACTCTTACAGGGTAGACTAGCAGATGTAGGGGAAAGTAGGTGTAACAGTCTATCCATCGTAAGGTGCTAGCGCTTCTGAAAGACTATGTCTCGGTCATCCGTCTTCTCAAACACCATGAAGTGCGAGAAACCAAACGGAGGCGATAGAGTCTTGTGGAGAAAAGTGCGAAAACCTCTGCAGAGTGTATAAACTAATCATGATTAGCCGTGTCCCCGGTTATGGACGTTTTGAGTATCTAGTACTTGGATTATCATGTGAATCTCATCACGTTACTTTAAATGAATATTGTTGGGTTTTAATGATGATATTTAATTGGGATTGAGGATGATGTCAACCATTCTCAATGTTTAACAACCACCATGATAGTTAAATAAAAATTTATTCCTTTGCAGTAAGGAAAAATTGGCTTTTCGCAAAAACCTTATAACCATAGAGCTTTTCCACCAGCCAAATATGCATGTAGTGATAGACACTGTTCATCATTCTCTATGGTGTGAATTTGCCAGTACATTCAATGTACTGACCCTTTGTGGCTGCAACGTCTCATGTTGCAGGTTTATCTTACGACGAGTAAGTGATACGTTAGGGTTACAATTTCTACACTCAACTTTGCCGTTGGTGTTGATGGGAATCCACAACCTTGTTTCTTCCGCTATTTTGGATTGCGGTAATAGTATTTACGTTACTTTTACATGTGATTTACCTCTATTATAAATCCTCGAGTACTATGTGTGTCAGCATACCGATCCAGGGATGACACTTAAGCACAGAGACTTGATCCATTCGGGTAGGGTCGCTATAGTAGTCGACCCCTTGAACTTGTCGATAACCCTTAGCGACAAGTCGAGCCTTATAGATGGTCACATTACCATCCGCGTCTGTCTTCTTCTTAAAGATCCATTTGTTCTCTATGGCTTGCCGACCATCGGGCAAGTCTTTCAAAGTCCATACTTTGTTTTCATACATGGATCCTATCTCGGATTTCATGGCTTCAAGCCATTTGTTGGAATCCGGGCCTGCCATCGCTTCTTCATAGTTCGAAGGTTCACCATTGTCCAACAACATGATTTCTAGGACAGGGTTGCCGTACCACTCTGGTGCGGAACGTGTCCTTGTGGACCTATGAAGTTCAGTAGCAACTTGATCCGAAGTTTCATGATCATCATCATTAACTTCCTCTCTAGTCGGTGCAGGCACCACAGAAACATCTTCCTGAGCTGCGCTACTCTCCGGTTCAAGAGGCAATACCTAATCAAGTTCTACTTTCCTCCCACTTACTTCTTTCGAGAGAAACTCTTTCTCTAGAAAGGATCCAATCTTGGCAACAAAGATCTTGCCTTCGGATCTGAGGTAGAAATTATACACAATAGTTCCCTTAGGGTATCCTATGAAGACTCTTTTTTCTGATTTGGGTTCGAGCTTTTCAGGTTGAAGTTTCTTGACATAAGCATCCCATCCCCAAACTTTCAGAAACGACAGATTAGGTTTCTTCCCAATCCATAATTCATACGGTGTCGTCTCAACAGATTTCGATGGAGCCCTATTTAAAGTGAATGCGACAGTCTGTAAAGCATAACCCCAAAATGATAGCGGTAGATCGGTAAGAGACATCATAGATCACACCATATCTAATAGAGTGCGATTATGACGTTTGGACACACCATTACGCTAGGTGTTCCAGGCGGCGTGAGTTGTGAAACAATTCCACATTTCCTTAAGTGCGTGCCAAATTCGTGACTCAAATATTCCCCTCCATGATTTGATCATAAGAACTTTATTTTCCTGTCACGTTGATTCTCAACCTCACTCTGAAATTCCTTGAACTTTTCAAAGGTCTCAGACTTGTGTTTCATTAAGTAGACATACCCATATCTACTTAAGTCATCAGTGAGGGTGAGAACATAACAATAACCACCGCGAGCCTCAACACTCATTGGACCGCACACATTAGTATGTATGATTTCCAATAAGTTGGTTGCTCGCTCCATTGTTCCGGAGAACGGAGTCTTGGTCATTTTGCCCATGAGGCATGGTTCGCACGTGTCAAATGATTCATAATCAAGAGACTCCAAAAGTCCATCTGCATGGAGTTTCTTCATGCGTTTGACACCAATGTGACCAAGGCGGCAGTGCCACAAGTATGTGGGACTATCATTATCAACTTTACATCTTTTGGCATTCACACTATGAATATGTGTAACATCACGTTCGAGATTCAACAAGAATAAACCATTGACCAGCGGGGCATGACCATAAAACATATCTCTCATATAAATATAACAACCATTGTTCTCAGATTTAAATGAGTAGCCATCTCGCATTAAACGAGTTCCAAATACAATGTTCATGCTCAAAGCTGGTACTAAATAACAATTATTGAGGTTTAAAACTAATCCCGTAGGTAAATGTAGAGGTAGCGTGCTGACGGCGATCACATCGACCTTGGAACCATTCCCGATGCGCATTGTCACCTCATCCTTCGCCAGCCTCCACTTATTCCACAGCTCCTGTTTTGAGTTACAAATATGAGCAACCGCACCGGTATCAAATACCCAGGAGCTACTATGAGTGCTGGTAAGGTACACATCAATAATATGTATATCATATATACGTTTGGCATTGCCGGCCTTCTTATCCGCTAAGTACTTGGGTCAGTTCCGCTTCCGGTGACCGTTTCCCTTGCAATAAAAGCACTCAGTACCAGGTTTGGGTCCATGCTTTGGCTTCTTCCCGGCAACTGGCTTACCGGGCGCGGCAACTCCCTTGCCGTCCTTCTTGAAGTTCTTCTTACCCTTGCCTTTCTTGAAACTAGTGGTTTTATTGACCATCAACACTTGATGTTCCTTTTTGATCTCCACCTCCGCTGATTTCAGCATTGAATATACCTCAAGAATGGTTTTCTCCATCCCCTGCATATTGAAATTCATCACAAAGCTCTTGTAGCTAGGTGGAAGCGACTGAAGGATTCTGTCAATGACCGCGTCATCCGGGAGATTAACTCCCAGCTGAGACAAGTGGTTGTGCAACCCAGACATTTTGAGTATGTGCTCGCTGACAGAACTATTCTCCTCCATCTTACAACTGTAGAACTTGTCGGAGACTTCATATCTCTCGACTCGGGCATGAGCTTGGAAAACCATCTGGCGTACACCCGTTGTATTCGAACGTTTGAATCTATCACACGCGATCATCACGTGGTGCTTCAAAACAACGAACCTTCGCAACGGTGCACAGTTAGGGGGAACACTTTCTTGAAATTTTAGCGAGGGATCATCTTATTTATGCTACCGTCGTTCTAAGCAAATAAGATGTAAAAACATGATAAACATCACATGCCATCAAATAGTGACATGATATGGCCAATATCATTTTGCTCCTTTTGATCTCCATCTTCGGGGCGCCATGATCATCATCGTCACCGGCATGACACCATGATCTCCATCATCATGATCTCCATCATCATGATCTCCATCATCGTGTCTTCATGAAGTTGTCTCGCCAACTATTACTTCTACTACTATGGCTAACGGTTAGCAATAAAGTAAAGTAATTACATGGCATTTTCATTGACACGCAGGTCATACAATAAATTAAGACAACTCCTATGGCTCCTGCCGGTTGTCATACTCATCGACATGCAAGTCGTGATTCCTATTACAAGAACATGATCAATCTCATACATCACATATATCATTCATCACATCCTTTTGGCCATATCACATCACACGACATATGCTGCAAGAACAAGTTAGACGTCCTCTAATTGTTGTTGCAAATTTTTACATGGTTGTTATAGGTTTCTAGCAAGAACGTTTCTTACCTACGCCAAAACCACAACGTGATATGTCAATTTCTATTTACCCTTCATCAGGACCCTTTTCATCGAATCCGATCCGACTAAAGTGGGAGAGACAGACACCTGCTAGCCACCTTATGCAACTAGTGCATGTCAGTCGGTGGAACCGGTCTCACGTAAGCGTACTTGTAAGGTCGGTCCGGGCCGCTTCATCCCATGATGCCGCCGAATCAAGATAAGACTAGTAACGGCAAGCAAATTGACAATATCAACGCCCACTACTACTTTGTGTTCTACTCGTGCATAGAAACTATACATAGACCTAGCTCATGATGCCACTGTTGGGGAACGTAGCAGAATTTTAAAATTTTCTACGCATCACCAAGATCAATCTATGGAGTCATCTAGCAACGAGGGAGAGAGGAGTGCATCTACATACCCTTGAAGATCGTGATGTGGAAGCGTACAAGAACGCGGATGAAGGAGTCGTACTCATAGCGATTCAGATCGCGGTTGATTCTGATCTAAGCGACGAACAACGGTGCCTCCGTGTTCAACACACATGCAGCCCGGTGACGTCTCCCACGCCTTGATCTAGCAAGGAGAGAGGGAGAGGTTGGGGAAGATAACTCCAGCAGCAGCACGACGGCGTGGTGGTGTTGGAGCAGCGTGGTACTCTGGCAGGGCTTCGCCAAGCACCGCGGGAGGAGGAGGAGGTGTTAGAGAGGGGGAGGGCTGCGCCTTGGATGTGGTGCGGCTGCCCTCCCTCCTCCCCTATATTTATAGGGAGAAGGGGGAAGGGGCCGGCCCCTCTAGATGAGATCTAGAGGGGGCGGCGGCCAAGGGGAGGGGGCGGCGGCCAAGGGGAGGGGGCTTGCCCCCCAAGCCAAGGGGGGCGCCCCCCTTAGGGTTCCCCGCCCCAACCCTAGGCGCATGGGCCCTAGGGGGGATGGCTCCTAGCCCACTTAGGGGCTGGTTCCCTTCCACATATAGCCCGTAGGGCCCTCCAGGGTAGGTGGACCGTCCCGATGGACCCCCGGAACCCCTTTGGTGGTCCCGGTACAATACTGGCATGCCCCCGAACACTTCCGGTGACCGTATGATGACTTCCCATATATAAATCTTCACCTCCGAACAATTCCGGAACTCCTCGTGACATCCGGGATCTCATCCGGGACCCCGAACAACATTCGGTAACCACGTACAAACTTTCCCAATAACCCTAGCGTCATCGAACCAAGTGTGTAGACCCTACGGGTTCGGGAGGCATGTAGACATGACCGAGACATCTCTCTGGCCAATAACCAACAGCGGGATCTGGATACCCATGTTGGCTCCCACATTCTCCACGATGATCTCATCGGATGAACCACGATGTCGGGGATTCAATCAATCCCGTACACAATTCCCTTTGTCTACCGGTATGATACTTGCCCAAGATTCGATCGTCGGTATCCCTATACCTTGTTCAATCTTGTTACCGGCAAGTCTCTTTACTCATTCATAACACATCATACCGTGATCAGCTCCTTGTTCACATTGAGCTCATTATGATGATGTCCTACCGAGTGGGCCTAGAGATACCTCTCCGTCACACGGAGTGACAAATCCCAGTCTCGATTCATGCCAACCCAACAGACACTTTCGGAGATACCCGTAGTGCACCTTTATAGCCACCCAGTTAAGTTGTGACATTTGGTACACCCAAAGCATTCCTACGGTATCCGGGAGTTGCCCATTCTCATGGTCTAAGGAAATGATACTTGACATTAGAAAAGCTTTAGCAGACGAACTACACGATCTTGTGCTATGCTTAGGATTGGGTCTTGTCCATCACATCATTCTCCTAATGATGTGCTCCCGTTATCAACGGCATCCAATGTCCATGGTCAGGAAACCGTAACCATCTATTGATCAACGAGCTAGTCAACTAGAGGCTCACTAGGGACATGTTGTGGTCTATGTATTCACACATGTATTATGATTTCCGGATAACACAATTATAACATGAACAATAGACAATTATCATGAACAAGGAAATATAATAATAACCACTTTATTATTGCCTCTAGGGCATATTTCCAACAAATAGCTTACCTCCCAGGGCTTTCTTCTCTTGCTCCATTCGGGCTCTCTTGAGCTTCTCAGCCTCCAGATCAAGTCAAAGGGATGTCACCTCCTTATCCATTGCAATATAGTGGGATACCATCTCACAGGTCCTCTGTGACACGCAAAAAACAGTCAGTGGAAGACCCAAAAGAGAAACCAAAACATTGGCTCATGAGCATCCGTACGGACACCAACGGAAGAGAAAGATCGTGGATGTCACCTAGAGGGGGGTGAATAGGCGCTTTAAAATAATTACGGTTTAGGCTTGAACAAATGCGGATTAAAACTAGCATTTAATTTGCCAAGCACAAAACCTAAAACAACTAGGCTCACCTATGTGCACCAACAACTTATGCTAAGTAAGATAAACAACTAAGTGATAGCAAGATATATAACAATGAACAATATGGCTATCACAAAGTAAAAGTGCATAAGTAAAGGGCTCGGGTAAGAGATAATTGAGGCACGCGGAGATGATGATGTATCCTGAAGTTCGCACCCTTGCGGACGCTAATCACCGTTTGGAGCGGTGTGGAGGCACAATGCTCCCCAAGAAGCCACTAGGGCCACCGTAATCTCCTCACGCCCTTGCACAATGCAAGATTCCGTGATTCCACTAAGGGACCCTTGAGGGCGGTCACCGAACCCGTACACTTTGGCAACCCTTGGGGGTAGTCACCAAACCCGTACACTTTGGCAACCCTTGGGGGCGGTCACCGATACCCGTCAAAATGCTCAGGGCAATCTCTGCAACCTAATTGGAGAACCCGACGCTTGCCCAGAGCTTTACACCATAATGATTGAGCTCCGAAGCACCACCAACCGTCTAGGGCGCCCAAGCACCCAAGAGGAACAAGCTCAAGGGTACCAAGCACCCAAGAGTAATAAGCTTCTCAACTTGTAACTTCCATGTATCACCGTGGAGAACTCACACATATGCACCAAATGTAATGGTAAGGGCACACGGAGTGCCCAAGTCCCTCACTCTCAAATCCCACCAAAGCAGCGAAAGCTATGGAGGAAAATGATAGGAAGGACAAGAAGGATAACACCAACAACTCCAAGATCTAGATCCAAGGGATTCCCCTCACATAGAGGAGAAAGTGGTTGGTGGAAATGTAGATCTAGATCTCCTCTCTCATTTTCCCCCAAAACTAGCAAGAATCCATGGAGGGATTAAGAGATAGCAAGCTCGAAGAAGGTCAACAATGGGGGAAGAACACGAGCTCAAGAAATAAGGTTCGATGGGGAAGAAGAGCCCCTTTTATAGGTGGGAAAAAATCCAACCGTTATGTGCTCAGCCCACACACGAGCGGTACTACCGCTCCACCGAGCGACACTGCCGCTCGGACGGTAGAAACAAGAAACCAGAGCAACGGCCAAGAACCTTGGGGGCGGTAGTGCCGCCGGAGCGGTATTACCGCTCAAAGGAGCGGTACTACCGCTTGCTGCAGCGATAGTGCCGCTTGCCCCAGCGGTATTACCGCTGGGGTCAGTGCACACAGGGGAGAGATGGAGGAAGGAAAACCACGAGAGGAAGTGGCAGCAGTGGTGGCCGCAGTACTACCGCTTACAAGCCAAGCGGTACTACCGCCCTATTGCCGTTGCTACTGCCGCTGCTCGATTGGGTTTATCTGGGGTCAGCGGCAGTATGCCGGCAGGACCACCGCTAGACTACCGCTGAACCCAACACGAGAAATGCAAACCCAAATCGAGGCGGTAGTAGAGCAGAACTGAAGCGGTACTACAGCCTATCGCTCCAGGCGGTACTACCTCTACCGACCACGGTACTATCGCAGGCTTCATCCGAGCCACTCCCAAGCAAAACAGATGCACCAGGAAAACCAGAACTGCCACAACTTCCGCATATGAGCTCGAATTGAGCAAACTCAAGCTTGTTGGATAGATGACGGCGAGTAAGAAGAGGCAGGGGAGATATGCCTAAGATATAGAAGAGTGAAACCTCCAATACAGAAGAACTGGCATAACCTCCAACATCAAAAACATCATAGAAGATGCATGTGAACTCCGTTTTCGATGAACTCGAGCTTGTCATGAAGATGACCATAAGCTCCAAATCTCACAAGGAGAAGAACCAAACAAGAACCAAGAAATATGATGCAAGGATGCAATGGTTTGAGCTCTCTACGAATGATACGATCAAGCTACCAATTTGAGAGCCCCCCTTGATAGTACGATAATCGATCCTATAACCCGGTCTCCCAACTACCACCATGAGACTGGTAAAATAAAAAACCTATCAAGGGCAAACCTTTGCCTTGCGCATAATCCACTTGAGCTAGATGATGATGATCTTGTCCTCCTCAAGATGGACCACCTTTCTTGATTGCGTTGGGTCGATGAAGACTAGTTGATTGCTCCCCCATTCTACACTATGGGTGAGCCACTCTTCGGCACATCTTCACAAGTCCATTGTCACCATAATGGACGGCAAGCTTCAAGCATGATCTCTTCATGATGCTCCACTTGAACTTGCACACCGCAATCTTGATGACAATCACCACTTGATGGCATCCTCCATGGGTTGTATGATATCTTATTCTTGATGCAAGCCCATGGACACATACCTAATCCCAGTTAGAACTCTCACATAGACCACGGGATAGTACACAAAGCATAATGGACAATTCTTACCATACCATGAGATCACTTGATCCCACTTTGTTGTGGATTTGTCACAACAGATGTCCTTAGTGTGATGACTTGTCGTGAGGCCAACGCAACTAGGTAGTAGCCTGAACGGGGTTGATCGGAATTGAGAGACGCGTGGCGGATTAACACACAAGACAAGGGTTTAGACAGCTCCGGGCCCCGGGAAACATCATCCAGTAATAGCCCTACATGTTGTTTGAGGCAAGGTTTCATTATGCTCATGAGGGAGTCGCCGCATAAGCCGGCTCTCCTCTAGTTGTGTCTAGCCTTTAAGATTATCTCTCCTCTCTTGAGGTGCCTCGCCCCTCCTTATATAAGTTGGAGGGGTGGGTTACATGTAGAGTCCTAGTCGGATTAAGACTTAAACTATTCTGACTTCTCATCACGGGCTTCTCTCCATGGGCTTCTTAACGTCTCGGGCTTATTAACCCCAGGCGACTCTGTCTGCCGGGTTATAACTGTCTGCCGGGTCATAACCATCTTCCGGGTTATAACTATCTGTCGGCTTACAACTGTCCACCGGGTTAAAGACTATCTGCCGACTTACAACTGTCTGCCGGGTCAGAGACTATCTGCCGGCTTACAACTGTCTGCCAGGTCAGAGACTATCTGCCGGCTTACAACTATTTGCCGGGTCTCACCAGCCGGGTTAGCATCTGAGATGACTTAAGCCTCATGGCGGCTTATCCTTATGAGTCGAGTCTTGGTCGTGGGGTATATCCCCAACATTAGCCCCCAGCTTAGCTTTGAATTTATTCATGTTAAACTCTTAAAATAAGAATATGTAAAGGGACCGGCTCACTCAATAAATACCAGTTAACCGGCTCGTGAAAACTCTGAATCTCTGTCATATCGATAAACTGACGTTGGCTCCTTGGAGAAAAAATAACCCTTATTATCTTCAACTTCCTTGACTTGATAAAATTCGTTTGTCGTTGTGCCAATTTTCAATACTTCTTCCTCATATCCATATTACCTATAGCCCCCAAGTCTTAAGAGGGGAGCGTAGTAACACTTAAGACTTGCTTCAATATAAATGTTGCAGCCTTGAAGAAATTCAGGTTGTTCATCTCAATCACTAGTTAAAACTGAATATCCCACATATGTTGCCCCCAAGTGCCGGGTTGTCATGCTTGCAGCAACCTGGGACTTGTAATTTCCTTATGCTCATAAAAACTTCAATTAGTGTAGCCCCCAAGGGCCGAGCCATTATGCAATAATGGGCAAGGACTTTGTAGATATGATCATGTAGACTTGAACACCAACATGTAGCCCCCAAGGGTCGGCTCAGCAAGACAATACTGAGTAGGGACTTTATATATACTTCACTGGAAATATCATCTATGATGTAGCCTCCATCGTAGGGCTTGAACCCACGACCGCAAGGTTAAGAGCCTTGTGCTCTACCAACTGAGCAATGGACCCTACAATAGAATGGATTAAAGCTTGTGTACTTTGAATTTTTTACACGAGCAATTAGTAGCCCCCAAGGGCCGGCTCATTACGATGTGATGAGTCCGGTCTTTAATAAAGCGAGCAAAAAAATGACTTTGCATTAGCCCCCAAGTGCCATGGCGCATGCTGGAAGTGACATGGGACTTGCATATTTGATGTAATCTCAACTTGAATAATGTAGCCCCCAAGTGCCGGGGTGTAAGCCTGCAGCGACTCGGGACTATTCCTTCCATTGTAAAATAAATCATATCCATTGATAAAATAATAGCCATTGCGCTGAAGCGACCTTGAAAACCTCAATCATAATACTGTTTATTGATAACCATAATAAAAATCTAGCCATGTTGGCTATTCAAGATTTGAATAATGTAATCCGGTATGAAAATCTTAATCATTCAATATCATTATGAAAATCCAGCCAAGTTTGGCTATAAAGATTTGAATACCTTATCAGTTGATAAGTAAACCCAGAGTTTAAGTACTCAGTGGCTCTTGGCTAATGGCGACTTAATACGCATCCATTATAATCCGGGATCTTTGTAACCCGATGGCTTATAGCCTTTGTGAAAATCAATAATTGATAACCCTTTTGAAACACCAATTTCAATTCTTGATGATGGGCTTGAACTTAATCATTTATGTAAATCATAGCTCTGCAAATCCTGCACAGAGTTTAGACAACATATGCCCTGGCGACTTAACATCAAAAGCCAGAGCGGGTAACAACCCAAACATAATATAGTCTTATGCAATTATGGAAAAGACTAGCATTAAGGCCATTCAAGCCTAAACATACTGGTGACTTAAAGTTAAAAGCCAGGCGGGTTATCAAACCTCGCATATTCACCCAACAATTTAGAACATACCTGGAGAATTGGCTCAAATTGCCGGCTTGCAGCGCCACATCCAGTGAGGGTAATAATACAATGATTTATAAGCGCATAATTCCAATTGCGCAATCCAAATTATACTGGCAACTTAAAGTCCATAGCCAGGGCCGGTTTAGAAAAACCTCATATAATCATAACAAAATAAATATCATACCTGTGATATTTCTTAACACTGCCGACTCATCATATGTCGTGCAGTAAGGGTTACAACCCAAATATTGAGAGCACAACGCCCTATTCAATTTGTTTATACCGCTGGCTTACAACGCCAAAGGTAGTAAGGGGTAACATCCCAAAGCTTAGAGCCAGAACTCCAAGTGCATAATCATCACACACTGGCGACTTTAACGTCCAAAGCCAGGCCGGGTTAATAAACTTCGGATAGATTCATATATGAACCATAAGGCAACATAGCCCTCATCGGTTTTCAACCATGTATTAACATGTCACAAGAGATGAACCTTGTCGGTGTCAAAACCGGCGGATCTCGGGTAGGGGGTCCCAAACTGTGCGTCTAGGCGGATGGTAACAGGAGACAAGGGACACGATATTTTTACCCAGGTTCGGGCCCTCTCGATGGAGGTAAAACCCTACTCCTGCTTGATTAATATTGATGATATGGGTAGTACAAGAGTTGATCTACCACGAGATCAGAGAGGCTAAACCCTAAAAGCTAGCCTATGGTATGATTGTTGTTGTGTCCTACGGACTAAACCCTCCGGTTTATATAGACACCGGAGGGGCTAGGGTTACACAGAGTTGGTTACAAGGAAGGAGATCTACATATCCGTATTGCCAAGCTTGCCTTCCACGCCAAGGAGAGTCCCATCCGGACACGGGACGAAGTCTTCAATCTTGTATCTTCATAGTCCAACAGTCCGGCCAAAGGTTATAATCCGGCTATTCGGATACCCCTTAATCCAGGACTCCGTCAAACCTCAAAAAGTGTTCAAATCAAATATAAATCAAAAGACAAAACAAGGCTTTCACAGGCTGCCAAACCTTCAAGTCAAGTGCTTTCAAAGGGCCGCACAGTCGCTGAGTTAAACCTTCACGCAACCTTATAAGTCGGGCCTCACATGACCAATCGTCGTTTTAACTTTAACAAGTTCAGGGTCTGTATAAGATTGACTGTCAAAAGTACGGCGAGTCATTCCAGTCAATCTGGGCGGAGTGGCAGACTTAAAAAGGCAGGATAACCCGGGTTTTTAGGTGAATACACCTGGCTTCCAAGCCTATTACAAGGGTCATAAAAACTCTTGTCCATTGAACAAAGAGCCTCCAAGTAATATTTCATTCCAGGCGTACAAGCCGGATCAATAGGGTAATCATAGTTATGCTCAATGAGCAGGAAACCCCCAAGTATTTTGTAATCATGGCGTACAAGCCGGATCAAGAGGGTAGTCATAGCTATGCTCAATGAGCAGGAAGCCCCCAAGTGATCATAATAAGATGAGCCCATAAGGCAGGATACCCATGTTTGAACCGCACAACATGGCACCAAGTTTTCTTTGGCAACCTTTAATTTTTCTAAGAACTCAAACTTGCGAGAGATGAATTATTTTTGAACCGGAATTCTAAACTGGATATTGAGAGCTTCAAAGCTTTGTGAGAGACAAATTTCTCTTGAGCCGGATTTTAAACCAGGATCCTTCATTTTAAGCCAGAAATTCTCTGACGGCCCTTTAAGTTTCATCAATATAGCAATAACCTCTGGGACTGGGTTATCTACCCTCCAATGACCCGGAGTTCTTGAATCCGCTCAAACTAGCAACATTTACTGGGTCATGTCATCATAGCCCCCGAGTCTTAAGACTACTCGAGGAGTGGGCTTGAGACTCTCCATACTTGACCGTGATATGAACCAACATATAGTTGAATAGCGGATTGCTGAAATATGTTGAATCTCGACGGGTTATAAATGACCCTATCCATTGATCCATCCGATGTAGGCAAGGGCCATAGTTTGATGGTCTCCTTTGCAATGATGAATTCTGCATAAGGATTTGCACAAACGAGAGTAATTGTTCTTGAAGAAAAATAATATGTACTAATAAAATAGATTTAGAGGGATATCACCTGATTTGTCCGGACGACAGATGATCCATATGTAATGTCCGTAGATAACCTTTCAGTACTGTTACTGAATTCCCTTTGAGGAGGCGGATTTGTGGACTATGGGGACATCTACACCCTATATGAGAAAAAAAATAGTAATTCAACAAAAATTCAAAAATCCCTGAAAATAGTTTTGAAATAAACTTGACCTTCTATTGTACTCGTGAGAAAAAATCCACAAAAAAATACTTCCTTTGACTTCTTTTCAAAAAAGACAAATTTTTGGCTAAAATAGTGTGAATAGTGACCTATAATAGCAAATAGATCAACTTTTGCTTTTTTTGTAAAAAAATATATACTAGTGCAAAAGTAAGTCAAGTGTTTTCCCAAAATATTTCAAACCTATTTTGACTTTTTATTAAAGTATTTTATAAAAATCCCCATATAGGGTGCATATACAACTAGGAACACGAGTGTATTTCCCTTCCCTTTGATCCATATGAATCGAGATTATTTTTACGTTGACCCGCTAGAGGATCCTGCCAGATACTGCCACAGCTCCTTTTTACCCACTGGGTCAACTCCTCCTCCTTTATTTTTCTTGTCTACACAAGATGAGCAGCGCAGAGCATAGAGCAGAGCAGCATGGGCAAAACCGGCAACGTGGAGGCAGCTGAACATGTGAGTAGTAAAGTAGCTTGGCGGCTCGGGACCACATGCACGGCGACTTGGCAGCGGCAAGGTGACTTAACGGGGCGGGGAAAAGATCGGTGAAGGATCCCAGCGATTTTGTGCAGAGGCAAGGCTGACTCAACATGCGGGCGGCTCGAAACAGCCACAACGGAAGCCCGCGTCGGAGGCAGCGACTTGGGCCTGCGAGGTTTGAAGGCGGCCGTAGCGGAGGCAACCCGGAGCGGCACTAAACGAGGTGCAACAGCGGCTTGGCCAGGGTGGCTTGATGGCTCAGCAGCGGCGGCTCTCCTGCTGCAGAGACGGAGGCAGGGGAGGCCCAAAGGCGACTCAGACAGACGGCGAGCGCGAAGCAGATCAGCAGTGGCGAAACTCAGCAGTGGTGGAGGAATTAGGCCCGCAGTGGCGGGTGGCTCACAGTACTGGGCGACTCGACCGGGCGCCTCAGGTAGCAGCAAGGGAGACCAACCGCGGGCGTAGCAGCACGAGGCCGAGCAATAGCTACGGAAGGCAGTAACCCGCCATCAGTGGAGATTTGAGGTAGGCGGCGGCTCGGGGCTGGAGCGGCTCGGAGTGGAGCAAAACAGAGGCCCAGCAAAGAGAAGCGGCGACTCGGTTGCCATACCCGGCACAGATGGAACGAGAGGCTAGCAACGATGACTCAAAAGCGCGATGGCGCGGGTCCAGGGCGGCTCGACAGGCGACTCTGTGGCAGAGGAGGTGCTCGAGGGCGTGAACCAGCGGCGGCCCTCGGACGGCGGCGGCTTACGCAAATAAGCGAGCCGACAGTGCGCAGGGGGGCGGCCGGCGGCTCAGCAAGGCCGAGCAAAAGGGCCGCTCAAGGCCGTGAAGGCAAACCAGTGAAGCAATAGCAAGGCCATGGTGGCTCCAGACGGGCGGCTGTTGCAGACGTGACCCGCCCAAGCGAGTGAGGTAGGGCCGCGACGAAGGCGGCTCGAGATAGATGAGGTGACCCAGAGGTCGAGTCAGCGCCAGGGCACAGCCGTCCGGGTCAAGCTCGGAGGAGAAGCCTGAGACGAGTGATTTGCCCGAGGCGGCTCAGAACCGCGTGAGGGCGAATTCAAGGCCGATTTGGGAGCCCGCAGAGTCCCGCGGATTGATGCCTTGACGAAAACAGAATCTGAAAACTGAGTCCGGCAGGTTGACGCAAAATCAGATGCGAGCACCAGCAGCTCAGGAGCGCACTGGCGGCTCACGGACGAGCTACGACGGCAGTTTAGGCAAACAGCAACTTGGAGGCGACTTAGCGCGAGACCGGATCGAATCTGCGTCAGCAGGTACGAGCAGAATCAACGGGCATGACCCGGCGGAGCAGAGAACAGAATCCGCGGGCGAAGCAGAGTGTGTACCACTGGCGAGACCAAAACAGAGCCGGCATGAGGCGGCGCCGAAAATTAATACGGACGTGGCTGATTTTTGTCTCAGCTCGCTAGGCGACCAGTGTAGCAGATGTCGATTCGTCCTCGGATTCGACGGATCGCCGGGTCATTTGAGAGCAACCCTAATTTTTCTTTTAACGCAGATCTCGCAGATTGCAAATGCAGACCCTTCCAAACCGGTTCTTCTTCATCCGAAAATTCATGAACTTCTTGAAACCCTGGGAAAGATCCCTCCAAAAACTCAACACCACCATGCGCAAGCCCCACGGTGGGCGCCAACTGTCGTGGATTTGTCACGGCAAATGTCCTTAGTGTGAGGACTTGTCGTGAGGCCAATGCAACTAGGTAGTAGCCTGAACGGATCAGAATCGAGAGAAGCGTGGTGGATTAACACACAAGACAAGGGTTTAGACAGCTTCGGGCCCTGGGAAACATCATCCGGTAACAGCCCTACATGCTGTTTGAGGCTAGGTCTCATTATGCTCATGAGGGAGTCGCCGCATAAACCGGCTCTCCTCTAATTGTGTCTAGCCTTTAAGATTATCTCTCCTCTCTTGAGGTGCCCCGCCCCTCCTTATATAAGTTGGAGGGGTGGGTTATATGTAGAGTCCTAGTCGGATTAAGACTTAAAACTATTCTGACTTCTCATCACGGGCTTCTCTCCATGGGCTTCTTAACGTCATGGGCTTCTTAACGTCTCAGGCATATTAACCCCAGACGACTCTGTCTGCCGGGTTATAACTGTTTGTCGAGTCATAACTGTCTGCCGGGTCATAACCATCTGCCAGGTTATAACTATTTGTCGACTTACAATTGTCCGTCGGGTTAAAGACTATCTGCCGGCTTACAACTGTGTGTCGGGTCAAAGACTATCTGCTAGTTTACAACTGTCTGCCGGGTCAGAGACTATCTGCCGGCTTACAACTATCTGTCGGGTCTCACCAGCCGGGTTAGCATCTGAGATGACTTAAGCCTCAGGGCGTCTTATCCTTATGAGCCGGGTCTTGGTCGTGGGGTATATCCCCAACACACTTGGTACATCTTCTACGCTTTGTGTGCTGATCAACTTGAATCACTATTTGTACATAGTTTTGATCAACCTTTAATCTTTCCAACTCTCTCCATTAAGATGATGTCTTGAAGGAGAACATGAATGTTCACACAATCTTCTTCTTCAAGACATGCTTGCAATAAGCTCAACTCACACATGATCAATCTTCGGATAAATCCTTAATAGAACCTTGGTCAACACATAAACTCCTTGAAACCAACAGATTGACTTCAAGAAAAACCTATGGACAAATCCTTCAAATATAGCTGAAGGCAACCATTAGTCCATAGAGGATGTCATCAATTACCATAACCAAAAATGGGGGCACCACGTGTCCTTTCAGGAAGGAACAAGCTAGACCAATACCAGATCTTGAAGTACTCTCTAGCTACACACTCGGTCTTACCCCTCCGAGAGGAACAAGCTTGAACAGTACCAAATGCTCAGGTGCACTCGGGTCACTGGGTCACACAAGCACCCCCAGGAGGAACAAGCTTGACCAGTACCAAATGCTCAGGTGCACTCGGGTCGATGGGTCAGACAAGCACCCCTAGGAAGAACAAGCTTGACCAATACCAAATATTGAAGTACCCCTGACCTATCCTCACTCGGTCGACCCATGAGTCAACAATGAAGAAGATAAAGGACAACAACACAAGATGGCCGCTTCATTCAGCTGACTTCTGAGTCAGCAATGAAGAAGGCTCTACCTATCATCTCGCCAATACACGAGTGTCGTCGAGCGACAATTCTAAAGACTACCATCAGTCGCCGGTAGTCTCGGGGACTACACCCAGTGGGTGCACTCAGCGTGCCCCCACTGGAAAGTGACTCGTTGATGGAGCTAAAAAAACAGCCTAAGGGCGAAATGACCAATAAGTTCTAAGACTACTGATGCGGCTTGAACTACGTCGGAATTTCCCAAAAGAGGAAGGGATGATGCAGCACATCGACGGTAGGTATTTCCATCAGTGACGAGGCCAAGGTTATCGAACCAGTAGGAGAATCATGCAACACTACGTAAATGGTACCTGCACACAAAGAACAAATACTTGCAACCCGACATGTTAAAGGGGCTGTCAATCCCTTTCGGGTAACGGTGCCAGAAATTGTCACATGGACGGGAGAAAGTTGTAATAAATTGATAAATGCAAATAAAATTCAGCGAGGTATTTTTGGGTTTTTGATAATATAGATCTGAAAATAAAAGTTGTAAATAAATAAAGAGGCAAATAGCAAAATAGATCTGGAAGTAAATGATGAGAAAATAGACCTGAGGGCCGTAGATTTCACTAGTGGCTTCTCTCAAGAAAAATAGCATACGGTAGGTAAACAAATTATTGTTGGGCAATTGATAGAACTTCAAATAATTATGACGATATCCAGGCAATGATCATTATGTAGGCATCACGTCTAAGATTAGTAGACCGACTCCTGCCTGCATCTACTACTATTACTCCACACATCGACCGCTATCTAGCATGCATCTAGTGTATTAAGTTCATGGAAAAACGGAGTAATGCAATAGAACGATGACATGATGTAGACAAAATATATTCATGTAGGAATTAGACCCCATCTTGTTATCCTTAATGGCAACGATACATACATGTCGTTTCCCCTTCTATCACTGGGATCAAGCATCGTAAGATCGAACCCATCACCAAGCACCTCTTCCCATGGTAAGAAAAATCGATCTAGTTGACCTAACTAAACCAAACATTCGAAGAAGAAATACGAGGCTATAAGTAATCATGCATATAAGAGATCAAAGACTCAAATAACTTTCATGGATAAAAACAAAGATCTGATCATAAACTCAAAGTTCAACGGATCCCAACAACCACACCGCAAAAAGAGTTACATCAAATAGATCTCCAAGAGACCATTGTGTTGAAAATCAAAAGAGAGAGAGGAAGCCATCTAGCTACTAACTACAGACCCGTAGGTTTACAATGAACTACTCATGCATCATCGGAGAGGCACCAATGAGGATGATGAACCCCTCTATGATGGTGTCAAGATTGGATCTGTGGTTTCTGGAACTTACGGTGGCTGGAATTGATTTTCGTTGCCTCCCCTAGGGTTTCTGGAATATTGGGGTATTTATAGAGCAAAGAGGCAGTGCAGGAGGCGGCCGAGGTGGGCACAACCCACCTAGGCGCGCCTGGGCCCCTGGGCACGCCCTGGTGGGTTGTGCTCCCCTCGGAGCCCCCCTTAGGTACTTTCTTGGCCCATCGTGTGTCTTTTGGTCCAGAAAAAATCACCAAAAAGTTTTGCTGCGTTTGGACTCCGTTTGGTATTGATTTTCTGTGAAGTAAAAAACAAGCAAAAAACAGCAACTGGCACTGGGCACTATGTCAATAGGTTAGTCCCAAAAAATGATATAAAGTTGCTATAAAATGGTTGTAAAACATCCAAGAATGATAATATAACAGCATGGAACAATAAAAAATTATAGATACATTGGAGACGCATCAGCATCCCCAAGCTTAATTCCTGCTCGTCCTCGAGTTGGTAAATGATAAAAACAGAATTTTTGATGTGGAATGCTGCCTAACATGTTCATTACATATTCTTTTCTTTGTAGCATGGACATTTGGAATTTTATATGATTCAAAGCAATAGTCTAGTTTTGACATGAAGATTTCAATACTCAAGCATATCAACAAACAACCATATCTTTCAAAATATCAACACTAAAGCAAGTTATCGCTAGCCCATTATGCATAATCATTGATCCATTCATGAAACACACTCGCATATTAGCTATACCCAATGCTCAAGTACGATCATAGTGCCCCTTAGATGGTGCTTTGTAAGAGAAGATGGAGACTCAAATAAAAATAAAAATGCATAAAGTAAAATAGAAAGGCCCTTCGCAGAAGGAAGTAGGGATTTGTAGCGGCGCCACAGCTCAAAGCGAAAAAGATAGAGATAATTTTTTTTGGGTAGCATGCCTTTCCTGTCAACAAAAAAGATCGAGTAGTTCCCAATACTTTCCATGCTAGATATATCATAGGCGGTTCCCAAGCAGCAAATAAAGTTTATTCCTTTTTCCACCATACTTTCACATTCCACGGCTAACCGAATCCACATGTGCCGTCCATACCAACACTTTCCAAGGAGTTTATTATTTGACAACATAAAGTTAATTCATTTTTCATTTCGGGACTGGGCATCCCTAATACCTTTGTCGTACTCTCGTGCAATGACAAGTGAATAAACACTCATCTTGAGAATAACACATCTAGAATGGGAAAAATATCAGCCACCCACTACCGTTTCATTAGTGATACGAGCACACAAAAGTGAAATTTATTTTGTAATTTAGAGATGGCACATACAAATTTTCTTAGAACGACAAAAAAATACCGCATATGGGTAGGTATAGTGGACTCATGTGGCAAAACTGGGTTTAAGGATTTGGATGCACAAGTAGTAATCATACGTAGTGCAAGTGAAGGCTAGCAAAAGATTGAGAAGCATCCAACCAAGAAACAAAAAATCTCATAAGAGAGCATTAAGCATAACTAACACCGAATAATGCACCACAAGTAGGATGTAATTTCATTGCATAACTATTGACTTTCGTGCTTGCATAGGGAATCACAAACCTTAACACCAATATTCTTACTAAAACATAATTACTCATTAACATGGCTCACATATCACTATAAACATATTGCAAAACTATTACAAAGAACCAAGTTTATTTTGTCCAATGATCTTCATGAAAGTTTTTATTATATCCCTCTTGAATATCTATCACTTTGGGACTAATTTCATATGTTTCTTTTGATAGCTCAAACAAATCTAAGTGAAGAACATGAGCATAAAAAATTCTTCTCTCAAAATAATTTAAGTGGAGCAAGAGAGAATTTCTTAAATTTTTTGCTAACTCTCAAATAAATCTAAGTGAAGCATGAGAGCATTTCTTCAAAAATAATAAAGCACACCGTGCTCAAAAAGATATAAGTGAAGCACTAGAGCAATTCCATAGCTCATAAAGATTTAAGTGAAGCATAGAGAGCAATTATAACAAGTCATAGCAAATTTTGGCTCCCTCAAATAGGTGTGTCCAGCAAGGATAGGTGACACAAAATAAAAAGCAAAACAAGCAAAGACTCATATCATACAAGACGCTCCAAGCAAAACTCATGATATGTGACGAATAAAAATATAGTTCCAAGTAAAATACCGATGGTCGTTAGAAGAAAGAGGGGATGCAACTCGGGCATCCCCAAGCTTAGTTGCTTTCTTCTCTTTTAGATAATATCTTGGGATGCCATAGGCTTTTCTTACTCCTCATTCCTTCATCCATCATGATCTCACCCAAAACTTGAAAACTTCAATCACACAAAACTCAACAAAACTTTCGTGAGATCCATTAGTATAACAAAGCAAATCACTATTATAAGTACTGTTTCAAACCCATTCATATTTTATTCTTGCATTATATCTAATGTATTCCAACTTTACTATAGCTTATACCCTCCAATACAAACCATAGATTCATCGAAATAAGCACACAACGCAAAGAAAACAGAATCTGTCAAAAACAGAACAGTCTGTAGTAATCAGGGAACTTCGTACACTTCTGTAACTCCAAAAATTCTGAAAAATTAAGACAATGTGAGCAATTTGTATATCAATGTTGTGTAAAAAATTCAGAGCAAAATCAAGTTTCTGTGATTTATGAAAATTATTTTACTGGGTGCAAAAGTTTCTGTTTTTCAACAAGATCAAAGCAACTATCACCCAACATGATCCTAAAGGCTTCGCTTGGCACAAACACTAATTAAAACACAAAATACACAATCATAACAGAGGCATAATTGTGCAAACACTCAAGAACAGAAAGAGAAGACAAAAATAAATTCTATTCATTGGGTTGCCTCCCAACAAGCGCTATCATTTTACGCCCCTAGCTAGGCATAATGCAAAGATCTAAGTGTTGTCATCTTTGTTTCCACTTCCCTTGGAAGTGTTTTTGTCAGGTGGTTTTGCAAAGACAACATAAAACACCTCATCCATAGAGACTTTAGCACTATTAAGTTGCTTATCATCGCATCCCCTTTGATTTCCGGCAACAATCCAAGAATAGTGTTGATTAACATTATTGAAAACTTGCTGGATTATGTATAAAACAGAGACTTCCTTTTAAAATTCTCATAAAAAAATTGATTATTTCCAAGCAAGTGTCTTAACATATAATCACTATTACAAAGGATCTCATCTATTACCCTTTTTTCACGGTTCGTACCATAAAAATCAAAGATCTCCCTAGCTTCTCGTATTATATAGTCAAATTTATTCATAAGAACAAGGGTAGCCAACTTTTTAGCTTTGGGATTCTTTGTAACACGTAACTCATAAAACAATCTTTGCAAGGTAGGATGAGTACGGATGAACTTGTTCTCAAGTTTCAGAACTAGTGCTGAAATAGCTTCTGCATGTGATTTTGTTCTTTTAAGTATAATAGTTGTTGGGGAACGTAGCAAAAATTCAAAATTTTCCTACGTGTCACCAAGATCTATCTATGGAGAAACCAGCAACGAGGGGAAGGAGTGTGCATCTACATACCCTTGTAGATCGCTATGCGGAAGCGTTCAAGAGAATGGGGTTGATGGAGTCGTACTCGTCGTGATCCAAATCACCGATGATCCTAGTGCAGAACGGACGGCGCCTCCGTGTTCAACACACGTACAGCCCGGTGACATCTCCTACGCCTTGATCCAGCAAGGGGAGAAGGAGAGGTTGGGGAAGACTCCATCCAGCAGCAGCACAACGGCATGGTGGTGGTGGAGGAGCGTGGTACTCCAGCAGGGCTTCGCCAAGCATCGCAAGAGACGAGGAGGGAGAGGGGTAGGGCTGCGCCAAGAAGGAGAGGAACTCGTGTGTATTGGGCAGCACAAACCTCAAGTATATATAGGGGGAGGGGAGGGGCTGCGCCCCCATCTAGGTTTCCACCCCTAGGGGTGGCGGCCAGCCCTAGATCCCATCTAGGGGGGCGGCCAAGGGGGGAAGAGAGGGAGGCGCACCACTAGGTGGGCCTTAGGCCCATCTGAGCCTAGGGTTTGCCCCCTTCCACTCTTCCTTGCGCCTTGGGCCTTGGTGGGGGGCGCACCAGCCCACCTGGGGCTGGTCCCCTCCCACACTTGGCCCATGCAGCCCTTCGGGGCTGGTGGCCCCACTTGGTGGACCCCCGGGACCCTCCCGGTGGTCCCGGTACGTTACCGATAAACCCCGAAACTTTTCCGGCGACCAAAACAGGACTTCCCATATATAAATCTTTACCTCCGGACCATTCCGGAACTCCTCGTGACGTCCGGGATCTCATCCGAGACTCCGAACAACATTCGGTAACCACGTATATCTATTCCCTATAACCCTAGCATCATCAAACCTTAAGTTTGTAGACCCTACGGGTTCGGGAACCATGCAGACATGACCGAGACGTTCTCCAGTCAATAACCAACAGCGGGATCTGGATACCCATGTTGGTTCCCACATGTTCCATGATGATCTCATCGGATGAACCACGATGTCGAGGATTTGATCAATCTCGTATACGATTCCCTTTGTCTAGCGGTACGATACTTGCCCGAGATTCGATCGTCGGTATCCCGATACCTTGTTCAATCTCGTTACCGGCAAGTCTCTTTACTCGTTCCGTAACACATCATCCCGTGATCAACTCCTTGATCACATTGTGCACATTATGATGATGTCCTACCGAGTGGGCCCAGAGATACCTCTCCGTCACACGGAGTGACAAATCCCAGTCTCGATTCGTGCCAACCCAACAGACACTTTCGGAGATACCCGTAGTGCACCTTTATAGCCACCCAGTTACGTTGTGACGTTTGGCACACCCAAAGTATTCCTACGGTATCCGGGAGTTGCACAATCTCATGGTCTAAGGAAATGATACTTGACATTAGAAAAGCTTTAGCATGCGAACTACACGATCTTGTGCTATGCTTAGGATTGGGTCTTCTCCATCACATCATTCTCCTAATGATGTGATCCCGTCATCAACGACATCCAATGTCCATGGTCAGGAAACCGTAACCATCTATTGATCAACGAGCTAGTCAACTAGAGGCTTACTAGGGACATGGTGTTGTCTATGTATCCACACATGTATCTGAGTTTCCTATCAATACAATTCTAGCATGGATAATAAACGATTATCATGAACAAGGAAATATAATAATAATCAATTTATTATTGCCTCTAGGGCATATTTCCAACAGTCTCCCACTTGCACTAGAGTCAATAATCTAGTTCACATCGCCATGTGATTAACACTCACAGGTCACATCGCCATGTGACCAACATCCAAAGAGTTTACTAGTGTCGCTAAACTAGTTCACATCATCATGTGATTAAGACTCAATGAGTTCTGGGGTTTGATCATGTTTTGCTTGTGAGAGAGGTTTTAGTCAAGGGTCTGCAACAATCAGATCCGTATGCACTTTGCAAATCTCTAGGTCATATTATAAATGCTGCTTCCACGCTCCACTTGGAGCTATTCCAAATGGATTCTCCATTATACGTATCCGGTTTGCTACTCAGAGTCATTCGGATAGGTGTTAAAGCTTGCATCGATGTAACCTTTTACGCCGAACTCTTTATCACCTCCATAATCGAGAAACATGTCCTTATTACTCCAAGGATAATTTTGACCACTATCTAGTGATCCACTCCTGGATCACCTTTGTCCCCTCTTGCCAGACATGTGGCAAGGCACACATCAGGTGCGGTACTCAGCATGGCATACCGTATAGAGCCTATGACAAAAGCATAGGGGACGGCATTCGTCCTTTCTCTTTCTTCTGCCGCGGTCGAGCTTTAAGTCTTAACTTCATACCTTACAACTCAGGCAAGAACTCCTTCTTTGACTGATCCATCTTGAACACCTTCAAGATCATGTCAAGGCATGTGCTCATTTGAAAGTACCATTAAGCGTTTTGATCTATCCTTATAGATCTTGATGCTCAACGTTCAAGTAGCTTAATCCAGGCTTTCCATTGAAAAACACTTTCAAATAACCCTATATGTTTTCCAGAAATCCTACGTCATTTCTGATCCATAATATGTCAACAACATATACTCATCAGAAATTCTATAGTGCTCCCACTCACTTCTTTGGAAATACAAATTTCTCATAAACTTTGTATAAACCCAAAATCTTTGATCATCTCATCAAAGCGTACATTCCAACTCCGAGATGCTTACTCCAGTCCTTAGAAGGATTGCTGGAGCCTTGCATACTTATTAGCATCTTCCAGGATTGACAAAACCTTTCGGTTGTATCACATACAACCTTTCCTCAAGAAAATCGTCGAGGAAACAATGTTTTGACATCCTATCTGCAAGATTTCATAAATAATGCAGTAATCGCTAATATAATTCCAACAGACTCTTAGCATCGCTACGAGTGAGAAAGTCTCATCGTAGTCAACTCATTGAACTTGTCGGAAAACATCTTAATGACAAGTCGAGCTTTCTTAATGGTGATACTTACCATAATTGTCCGTCTTCCTTTTAAAATCCATATGTACCTAACAGCCTTACGACCATCAAGTAGTTCTTCCAAAGTCTACACTTTGTTTTCATACATGGATCCTTTCTTGGATTTTATGGCCTCGAGCCATTTATCGGAATTCAGGCCCACCATTGCTTCTCCATAGCTCGTAGGTTCATTGTTGTCTAGCAACATGACTTCCAAGACAGGATTACGCACCACTCTGAAGTAGTACGCATCCTTGTTATCCCACGAGGTTTGGTAGTGACTTGATCTGAAGTTTCATGATCACTATCATAAGCTTCCACTTCAATTGGTGTAGGTGCCACAGGAACAACTCCCTGTGCCCTGCCACACACTAGTTGAAGAGACAGTTCAATAACCTCATTAAGTCTCCACCATCCTCCCACTCAATTCTTTCGAGAGAAACTTTTCCTCGAGAAAGGACCCAATTCTAAAAACAATCCCTTATTGCTTTCGGATCTGAGATAGGAGGTATACCCAACTGTTTTGGGTGTCCTATGAAGATGCATTTATCCGCTTTGGGTTCGAGCTTATCAGCCTGAAACTTTTTCACATAAGCGTCGCAGCCCCAAACTTTTAAGAAATGACAGCTTAGGTTTCTCTAAACCATAGTTCATATGGTGTCATCTCATCGGAATTACGTGGTGCCCTATTTAAAGTGAATGTGGTTGTCTCTAATGCCTAACCCATAAACTATCATGGTAATTCGATAAGAGACATCATGGTATGCATCATATCCAATAGGGTGCAGTTATGATGTTCGGACACACCATCACACTATGGTGTTCCAGGCTGTATTAGTTGTGAAACAATTTCCACAATGTCTTAATTCTGTGCCAAATTTGTCATTCAGATATTCATCTCTATGATCATATCATAGATATTCTTGTCACGACGATCTTTCAACTTCACCCTAAAATTACTTGAACCTTTCAATAATTCAGACTCGTGATTCATCAAGTAAATATACTCAACATCTACTCAAATCATCTGTGAAGTAAGAACATAACGATATCCACTACACGCCTCAGCACTCATTGGACTGCACACATCAAAATGTATTACTTCCAACAAGTTGCTTTCTAGTTCCATTTTACTGAAAACGAGGCTTTCAGTCATCTTGCCCATGTGGTATGATTTTGCATGTCTCAAGTGATTCAAAATCAAGTGAGTCCAAACGGTCCATTTGCATGGAGTTTCTTCATGCATATACACCAATAGACATGGTTCGCATGTCTCAAACTTTTCAAAAACCGAGTGAGCCCAAAGATCCATCAACATGGAGCTTCTTCATGCGTTTTATACCGATATGACTTACGTGGCAGGGCCACAAGTAGGTGGTACTATCATTACTATCTCATATCTTTTGGCATGAACATGTGTATCACTACGATCGATATTCAATAAACCATTCATTTTAGGTGCAAGACCATTGAAGGTATTATTCAAATAAACAGAGTAACCATTATTCTCCTTAAATGAATAACCGTATTCCGATAGACATAATCCAATCATGTCTATGCTCAACGCAAACACCAATCTTGATGGTAGAGGGAGCGTACGATATTTGATCAACCTTGGAAATACTTCCAACACATATCATCATCTCACCTTTAGCTAGTCTCCGTTTATTCCGTAGCTTTTATTTCGAGTTACTAACACTTAGCAATCGAACCGGTATTTAATACCCTGGTGCTACTAGGAGTACTAGTAAAGTACACATTAACATAATGTATATCCAATATACTTCTATCGACAGCCTTCTCATCTACCAAGTATCTAGGGTGATTCTGCTCCAGTGGCTGTTTCCCTTATTACAGTAGCACTCAGTCTCGGGTTTGGGTTCAACCTTGGGTTTCTCCACTAGAGCAGCAGCTGATTTGCCGTTTCATGAAGTATCCCTTCTTGCCCTTGCCCTACTTGAAACTAGTGGTTTCACTAACCATCAACAATTGATGCTCCTTCTTGATTTCTACTTTTGCGGTGTCAAACATCACGAATATTTCAAGGATCATCATATCTATCCCTGATATGTTATAGTTCATCACGAAGCTGTAGAAGCTTGGTGGCAATGACTTTGGAGAAACATCACTATCTCTGGAAGATCAACTCCCACTCGATTCGAGTGATTGTGGCACTCAGACAATCTGAGCACAAGCTCAACGATTGAGCTTTTCTCCCTTAGTTTGCAGGCTAAGAAAATCGTCGGAGGTCTCATACTTCCTGACGTGGGCACGAGCCTGAAATCCCAATTTCAGCCCTCGAAACATCTCATATGTTCCGCGACGTTTCGAAAACGTCTTTGGTGCCTCAACTCTAAACCGTTTAACTGAACTATCGTGTAGTTATCAAAATGTGTATGTCAGATGTTCGCAGCATCCACAGACGACGTTCGAGGTTCAGCACACTGAGCGGTGCATTAAGGACATAAGCCTTCTATGAAGCAATGAGGACAATCCTCAGTTTACGGACCTAGTCCGCATAATTGCTACTATCAACTTTCAACTAAATTTTCTCTAGGAACATATCTAAACAGTAGAACTGAAGCGCGAGCTACGACATAATTTGCGAAGACCTTTTGACTATGTTCAGGATAATTAAGTTCATCTTATGAACTCCCACTCAGATAGACATCCCTCTAGTCATCTAAGTGATTACATGATCCGAGTCAACTAGGCCGTGTCCGATCATCACGTGAGACGGACTAGTCAACATCGGTGAACATCTTCATGTTGATCGTATCTTCTATACGACTCATGTTCGACCTTTCGATCTTCTGTGTTCCGAGGCCATGTCTGCACATGCTAGGCTCGTCAAGTCAACCTAAGTGTTTGCATGTGTAAATCTGTCTTACACCCGTTGTATGTGAACGTTGGAATCTATCACACCCGATCATCACGTGGTGCTTCGAAACAATGAACTGTCGCAACGGTGCACAGTTAGGGGAAACACTTTCTTGAAATTATTATGAGGGATCATCTTATTTACTACCGTCATTCTAAGTAAACAAGATGCATAAACATGATAAACATCACATGCAATCAAATAATAGTGACATGATATGTCCAATATCATATAGCTCCTTTGATCTCCATCTTGGGGCTCCATGATCATCTTGTCACCGGCATGACACCATGATCTCCATCATCATGATCTCCATCATCGTGTCTTCTTGAAGTTGTCTCGTCATCTATTACTTCTACTACTATGGCTAACGCTTTAGCAATAAAGTAAAGTAATTACATGACGTTTAAGTTGACACGCATGTCATAAATAAATAAAGACAACTCCTATGGCTCCTGCCGGTTGTCATACTCATCGACATGCAAGTCGTGATTCCTATTACAAGAACATGATCAATCTCATACATCACATATCATTCATCACATTCTTCTTGGCCATATCACATCACATAGCATACCCTGCAAAAACAAGTTAGACGTCCTCTAATTGTTGTTTGCATGTTTTACGTGGCTGCTATGGGTTTCTAGCAAGAATGTTTCTTACCTACGCAAAGACCACAACGTGATATGCCAATTGCTATTTACCCTTCATAAGGACCCTTTTCATCGAATCCGATCCGACTAAAGTGGGAGAGACAGACACCCGCTAGCCACCTTATGCAACTAGTGCATGTCAGTTGGTGGAACCAGTCTCACATAAGAGTACGTGTAAGGTCGGTCCGGGCCGCTTCATCCCACAATACCGTCGAAACAAGATTGGACTAGTAACGGTAAGCATATTGAACAAAATCAACGCCCACAACTACTTTGTGTTCTACTCGTGCATAGAATCTATGCAATAAACCTAGCTCTGATACCACTGTTGGGGAACGTAGTAGAAATTCAAAATTTTCCTACGTGTCACCAAGATCTATCTATGGAGAAACCAGCAACGAGGGGAAGGAGTGTGCATCTACATACCCTTGTAGATCGCTAAGCGGAAGCGTTCAAGAGAACGGGGTTGATGGAGTCGTACTCGTCGTGATCCAAATCACCGATGATCCTAGTGCCGAACGGACGGCACCTCCGTGTTCAACACACGTACAGCCTGGTGACGTCTCCTACGCCTTGATCCAGCAAGGGGAGAAGGAGAGGTTGGGGAAGACTCCATCCAGCAGCAGCACAACGGCGTGGTAGTGGTGGAGGAGCGTGGTACTCCAGCAGGGCTTCACCAAGCATCGCAAGAGACGAGGAGGGAGAGGGGTAGGGCTGCGCCAAGAAGGAGAGGAACTCGTGTGTATTGGGCAGCCCAAACCTCAAGTATATATAGGGGGAGGGGAGGGGCTGCGCCCCCATCTAGGTTTCCACCCTAGGGGTGGCGGCCAGCCCTAGATCCCATCTAGGGGGGCGGCCAAGGGGGGGAGAGAGGGAGGCGCACCACTAGGTGGGCCTTAGGCCCATCTGAGCCTAGGGTTTGCCCCCTTCCACTCTCCCTTGCGCCTTGGGCCTTGGTGGGGGGGCGCACCAGCCCACCTGGGGCTGGTCCCCTCCCACACTTGGCCCATGCAGCCCTTCAGGGCTGGTGGCCCCACTTGGTGGACCCCCGGGACCCTCCCGGTGGTCCCGGTACGTTACCGATAAACCCCGAAACTTTTCCGGCGACCAAAACAGGACTTCCCATATATAAATATTTACCTCCAGACCATTCCGGAACTCCTCATGACGTCCGGGATCTCATCCGGGACTCCGAACAACATTCGGTAACCATGTATATCTATTCCCTATAACCCTAGCGTCATCGAACCTTAAGTGTGTAGACCCTACGGGTTCGGGAACCATGCAGACATGACCGAGACGTTCTCCGGTCAATAACCAACAGCGGGATCTGGATACCCATGTTGGTTCCCACATGTTCCATGATGATCTCATTGGATGAACCACGATGTCGAGGATTCGATCAATCCCGTATGCGATTCCCTTTGTCTAGCGGTACGAAACTTGCCCGAGATTCGATCGTCGGTATCCCGATACCTTGTTCAATCTCGTTACCGGCAAGTCTCTTTACTCGTTCCGTAACACATCATCCCGTGATCAACTCCTTGATCACATTGTGCACATTATGATGATGTCCTACCGAGTGGGCCCAGAGATACCTCTCCGTCACACGGAGTGACAAATCCCAGTCTCGATTCGTGCCAACCCAACAGACACTTTCGGAGATACCCGTAGTGCACCTTTATAGCCACCCAGTTACGTTGTGACGTTTGGCACACCCAAAGTATTCCTACGGTATCCGGGAGTTGCACAATCTCATGGTATAAGGAAATGATACTTGACATTAGAAAAGCTTTAGCATGCGAACTACACGATCTTGTGCTATGCTTAGGATTGGGTCTTGTCCATCACATCATTCTCCTAATGATGTGATCCCGTCATCAACGACATCCAATATCCATGGTCAGGAAACCGTAACCATCTATTGATCAACGAGCTAGTCAACTAGAGGCTTACTAGGGACATGGTGTTGTCTATGTATCCACACATGTATCTGAGTTTCCTATCAATACAATTCTAGCATGGATAATAAACGATTATCATGAACAAGGAAATATAATAATAATCAATTTATTATTGCCTCTAGGGCATATTTCCAACAGTAGCATCATCAAGAGTTAAATTTCCGACACAATTGAAAAATTCTTGGATATGTTCTTTTCCCATAATATTCTCTTGCCCCAAAACAAAAGTTTTAGCATCCAGATTGCTAGATCGTCCAATTTTAGGAGTTAGGCCATCATCAGTTTCTGCCATGCCAAAGTGACTCATGGTGACAAATTCAAGCAAATATGAGATATGACGAGAAAACGGCGAACGAAAAAGAGGGCGAATAAAACGACAAAATTTTATGAAGTGGGGGAGAGGAAAATGAGAGGCAAATGGCAAATAATGTAAATTGCAAGGAGATGAGATTTGTGATTAGGAACCTGGTATATGTTAATGATGTCTCCCCGGCAACCGTGCCAGAAATTGGCGAGTGGCCGGGAGACTATCTTGACTTGATCCTCCCCGGCAACGGCGCCAGAAATTCCTTTTGATGCGGCTTGAACTACGTCGCTATTTCCCCAAAGAGGAAGGGATGATGCAGCACAGCGAAGGTAGGTATTTCCCTCTGTGATGAGACCAAGGTTATCGAACCAGTAGGAGAATCACGCAACGCTATGTAAACGGTACCTCACACAAAGAACAAATACTTGCAACCCGACGTGTTAAAGGGGTTGTCAATCCCTTTCGGGTAACGGTGCCAGAAACTATCACGTGGATGGGAGAAAGTTGTAATAAATTGATAGATGCAAATAAAATTCAACGAGGTATTTTTGGGTTTTTGATAATATAGATCTGAAAATAAAAGTTGCAAATAAATAAAGAGGCAAATAGCAAAATAGATCTGAAAGTAAAGGATGAGAAAATAGACTCGGGGGCCGTAGATTTCACTAGTGGCTTCTCTCAAGAAAAATAGCATATGGTGGGTAAACAAATTACTGTTGGGCAATTGATGGAACTTCAAATAATTATGAAGATATCGAGGCAATGATCATTCATGATATAGGCATCACGTCCAAGATTAGTAGACCGACTCCTGCCTGCATCTACTACTATTACTCCACACATCGACCGCTATCCAGCATGCATCTAGTGTATTAAGTTCATGGAAAAATAGAGTAATGCAATAAGAACGATGACATGATGTAGACAAGATCTATTCATGTGGGAACTAGACCCCATCTTGTTATCCTTAATGGCAACGATACATACGTGTTGTTTCCCCTTCTGTCACTGGGATGAAGCACCGTAAGATCGAACCCATCACAAATCACCTCTTCCCATGGCAAGAAAAATCGATCTAGTTGGCCTAACTAAACCAAAGATTCGAAGAAGAAATACGAGGCTATAAGTAATCATGCATATAAGAGATTAAAAGACTCAAATAACTTTCATGGATAAAAACAAATATCTGATCATAAACTCAAAGTTCATCGGATCCCAACAAACACACCGCAAAAAGAGTTACATCAAATAGATCTCCAAGAGACCACCGTACTGAGAATCAAAAGAGAGAGAGAGAGAGAGAGAGAGAGAGGAAGCCATCTAGCTACGAACTACGAACCCGTAGGTCTACAATGAACTACTCACGCATCATCGGAGAAGCACCAATGAGGATGATGAACCCCTCGTGATGGTGTCTAGGTTGAATATGTGGTTTCTAGAACTTGCGGTGGCTGGAATTGATTTTTGTGGCCTCCCCTAGGGTTTCTGGAATATTGGGGTATTCATAGAGCAAAGAGGCGGTGGGGGAGGCGGCCGAGGTGGGCACAACCCACCTGGGCGCGCCTGGGCCTCCAGGCGCGCCCTGGTGGGTTTTGCTCCCCTCGAAGCCCCCCTCATGTACTTTCTTGGCCCATCGTGTGTCTTCTGGTCCAGAAAAATCACCAAAAAGTTTCGCTGCGTTTGGACTCCATTTGGTATTGATTTTTTGCGAAGTAAAAAACAAGCAAAAAACAGCAACTGACACCGGGCACTATGTCAATAGGTTAGTCCCAAAAAATGATATAAAGTTGCTATAAAATGATTGTAAAACATCCAAGAATGATAATATAACAATATGGAACAATCAAAAATTATAGATAGGTTGGAGACGTATCAACTACCGCCTACTGTTCCAGTCAACGGTAGCCTCAGGGACTACACCCAGTGTGTGTACTTAGCGTGCCCCTACTGGATCTTGTCCACTTGGCTATGCTCCGGCTAGACTCCGAGTGAATATAAAAAGAAAAGCACATGAAAAAGGTTCAAAGACTCATGCCAACAGGAGCCTCGGGGACCACACCCAGTGGGTGCACTCAGCGTGCCCCCACTAGATCCTGAACACCCAATGGGTTTGCCCTGCACCAACCCACCGACAGAAATCTTACCCAATGAGAAAAGAAAAACTTCGACTAGAAATCATACTCATAATGGTACTTACTCGGACGTTGGTCTGCAGCGCCGCGCTGGCGTCATAAGCCTCCTTCGGTCGGTCGCACATCAGCCCCACATGGATCAGCGCCTCCTTGCTCGCCCCCACCTGATCTTTAGGGACATGGTATAGGGGGAAGGAGGTAGCTGGGGTCGATGGAGCCGCAGGCGTCGGCCTCGGGGCCGGAATCACCGCTGCCTCACTCGGAGGGGTCTGGGTAGACCCTGCAGGCGGCACCACCGCTGGCGAAGACGCTGAGCCACCTTGAGCCAAAGGACTCAGCCGCACAGTCTTGGCAGCAACGACCTTCGACGGAGAGGTACGGGCCACTCGGCTAGGGGAGGCGTCCAACATGGGTGTGTCAGCACTCAGTGCTCCCTCCTTGACGGCATCTGGATTGGGAAGTTCGGCCCTCCCATCATCGTCCAGCTGGATGACCTTGGGTGGAGCTACACGAATTTACGAACCAAGAGATCATTAGAATTCTGTCGGAGAAGGCCTGGCTTGCGGGCGTAACATACCTTTGGAAGTGGCAGCTTCCGCCGCATTAGCGTCATTCGGGCCTGGCTTGCGGGTGTGCGGGTCCGCTAAAGTCGTCGAGGTGTCATTGTTGCGGAAGTCAGAGAACACTCGGTCAGCAACCGAACCAACACAAAAATAAACAAGGGATTGACTAGGGCACTCACGGCGAGCCCACGGGCACTGCCACCTTGATCCGAGGCACCGCGACCTTTCGAGGCTTGGAGGAGATCTTCTTGGGCAACTTGGACTGCTTCTCCGCCGAGCTCTCAGCCTCGGCACGAGCGTGCTTCGTGCTTCGAGCTCCGTGTCGACCGACCAGAGGCAGTCGGTTGCTGAGCTGCACTCGTCTTCCCCTTGGGGTCATGCAATGCCTTGGAGCGGGGTTCCTTGGGAGCCTCATAGGACGGAGAGTGACTTCGCCTCCTCTCCCTCCTCAGAGCTCTCCTCATCACTCTCCTCCTCGTCATCACTCTCGTCGTTGTTGGATTCCTTTGAGTACCGTTGCTCGGTGTCACTCGTCAAGTCTTCGGGTGACCGGTCCACCTCTGGGATCTTGGAGATCATCTTCAGGAAGTCCTGAAGGGTAAGTTCATCACAACAATAAAGTTAGGTACACATAAAATGACGCACGCATGGACCGACTGAGCATCACGTACATACCTCTAGGGGTTGCAAGTCTTTGGAATATGGAGGCACCCTCCTAGTCCCCCTTGGGTTGTCTCGGGCGCAAGTGATGGCCTTGATCTTGGCCCCCACGTCCGTCTCGGCAAGCTCTTCAGGATGCACTCGGGTGGGATCACTCGGCCCCTCATACACCCACATCGGATGAGCCCTGGCCTGCAATGGCTGGATTCGCCAAGTGAGAAATGCCTCCAGCAAGTCCATCAGGTTGACACCGGCGTTCACGATGCTAATGAGGGCAGTGGACAAGATGTCGACCTCCGCCTTATCCTCCTTCGCCACAGAGACTGATGGGGAGCCCTCACTCTCTCCGAGGAGTACGGTGGAAGACCTGACCGGGTGCTGATGCTGGGGACATCCCTGCAGTAGAACTAGGCGCCCTGCCATCCCTTGACGGAGTCAGGGAAACTCATTTTTGGGAAAGATCTCCCTCCACGAACCTAGATGCCCAGACCCCCGCACAACTAGGTGGCGTTGGTCTTCTCACCAATCGGCGAGTCTTTCTTGACGGTCATCGATCGACAAGTGAAGATATACTTGAAGAGGCCCCAGTGGGGTGGCAAACCCAAGAAGTTCTCGCAGAGAGAGACAAAGGCCGAGAGGTAGATAATGGCGTTGGGAGGAAGATGATGAAGTTGTGCTCCGAAATAATCAAGAAACGCCCGAAGAAAGGGTGGGGAGGCATGGAAAAACCCCACTCAACGTGGGTGCAGAGCAGGACGCGCTCGTCCTCCTGAGGCACTGGCTTGACCTCCCCCGCGCCCGAATGACGCCACCTTTCATGCGGGATCAGACCCTTTTCCGCAAGCTCCTCCAGTCGTCGGGCCGAGACGCGTGACGGGATCCAGCCTCCTGCCCGTGCCGCCGCGCCAGAGCTAGAGGAGGAAGACTTCCCCGCCTTCTTCGCTTTCTCTGCCTTGGCCGTGGAATCCCTCGCCATCGCTGCACACTCGAGAGGAGGAAGGAGGCGGAGGAGGCGGAGTGAGGAGAAGGGGATCTGAGGCCCGGAGCTCTGCCCCCAAATCTTTTATACCTCCAGACAAAATCTTCAGCCATATCTCCCACCGCGAATCCCCGGATCAACGGCCCACACGGCAAGGCTTTGCACAGGGCAGACGCGACACGTGGCAGGGATCGTGTGCACAAATCGAGGAGCCACTCCCCCACTTTCCCACTAACGCATGACGTTACCGCTTCAGCGCGTGAACACGTAAATTCAAATCCCGAGTTTTCCAGACGAATCAATCCGATTGATCACCAGCGGTTCCTTTCCTAAAAGGACGCGTGTTAGTCCGACCGACTACCCTCTGCGGGGACCCGTGCACTCGGCCACGTTAAGCACCCGACTGAAGTCTTCATTAGGATCGTTATGTGACGAGCTTGATGCCCCTCCGTGGGTTCACTTGGCCCTCTCAGTAGGCTCCAAGGCGCATGACTCATAAACCTGGACTCATAGGAGGCCTGCGCTGGCGTTCCCCTGGGATAAGGAGTGCCATCTCTCTGGAGAGTCAAACCACACGCCGGCATTGCCACTCGAGTTGTGATGGCATGCCCTCACTCGGCCCCCTAGTCTATCTCCTCCGAGAGACAAAACGAATGCCGCCGAGTTTTTTCTCGATGATCAATAACACCCAGTCATTTGGGTAAACCTAAAGTCCAGAATCCGTTTTGTTTTCATCTAAGGAAAAAACAAACCATGGTACAAAAACATATTTCGAGTGCCCCTGCAGCACTCGGACTCAACCAAAGGGCCGGTCTGTTTGTCCTACGAAATCCCAACCGATTTAGGCGGCTAATGATGTGGTCACCTATTACAGGTAGGGTCAAGGACCCATCATTTGGGACCCACATAGGGCCCATCACCATCATAGGTAGGTCCCTGGACCATGCCAACATTCGGATGCATACATCAGGAGGTTCACTCAGACGGCTCTGTGGCACTCGGACGATCACGTGTCACTCGGCTGATGGACCACCACTCGGACGTAGAGGACATGATGGCATTGTAGGAGCTGCAACGGTCGAGGAATCCTAAGTCATCCACTAAATAGAGTTATAGCTACCGTTACCTGTAACTGTTGTAGTAGAGGCTCATTACACTAGTAATTGTCTCATTCAATGACATTAATTGCCTCGGCGGCGTGGGAGACATGGGGCTGCAGCGCACTCTATATAAGCCGCACCCCTCTCCATAGCCGGGCACGTTCAATCTCTGTAACCATATCCATCAAATCAAAGCAAGCCTCAAGGCATGAGACGTAGGGATTTTACCTCCGCCGAGAGGGGCCTAAAATCGTTAAACACCGAGTGTTACACCTACGCTGTAGCTAGTCTCTGCCCCTTATTCATGACCCTAGTACTCATCGTCAGGATCATAACTCCGACACGTGCCGCCTTGACCGGGCATGGATTCACGCGCGGCGTCGATTCACACAGCGATTGCTTGCTTGTGCACGGCACGCGGGCCGCCATCAATCGCTATTCACATAACTCCCCCTACTCGCCGCTATAAAACCGTCCTACATCGGTGCGCCGCAGCAATCGCCTTCCATCCCCAATCCTTGCCCTCCCTCGCTCTCCGGTGTTATCCCCCTGTCAATGGTGCTACTTGTGAGCTACGTTGGGATTTCCCCGAAGAGGAAAGGATGATGCAGTATAGTAGAGATAAGTATTTCCCTTAGTTAAGAATCAATGTTATCAATCCTATAGGAGAACCACGCGAAACCTCGTTAGCAGCACCTACACACAAAAGAGCAAATACTTGCATCCAACGCGATCAAGGGGGTTGTCAATCCCCTTGGCGGTTGTTTGCAAGAATCAAATCTGATAGTGATAGATAGGTAAAATAAAACACAAAATAAAATAACGGTAAATAAATTACAGCAAGGTATTTTTGGATTTAATACATGATAAAGGTAGACCCGGGGACCATAGTTTTCACTAGAGGCTCAATTGATAGAAACGCGCATATTTATGACGATATTGAAGTCAATGATCATGTATATAGGCATCACGTTCGAGACAAGTAGACCGACTTCTGCCTGCATCTACTACTATTACTCCACCCATCGACCGCTATCCAGCATGCATCTAGGTTATTAAGTTCATGAAAAACGGAGTAACGCCTTAACCAAGATGACATGATGTAGATAAAGTAAACCCAAGCAATATGAATAAACCCCATCATTTTCCCCTTAATGACAACAATACAAATACATGCCATGTCCCCTTCTGTCACTGGACTGAGCACCGCAAGATTGAACCCATTACAAAGCACCTCTCCCATGCAAGATAAATCAATCTAGTTGACCAAACTAAACGGATAGATCAGAGAGGAATACAAAACTATAATAAACATGCATAAAAGAATTCAAAGGAGACTCAATTAATATTCATGAATAATCTGATCATAAACCCACAATTCATCGGATCCCAACAAACACACCACAAAAAAATTACATCGAATAGATCTCCAAGAACATCGAGGAGAACATTCTATTGAAGATTAAAAAGAGAGAAGAAGTCATCTAGCTACTAGCTATGGACCCGTAGGTATGTGGTAAACAATTCACACATCATCGGAAGGGCAGCAAGGTTGATGTAGAAGGCCCTTCATGATTGATCCCCCCTCCGACAGAGTACCGAAAAAGGCCTCCAGATGGGATCGCGGAAGAACAGAAACTTGCGGCGACATATTTTGGGTGGCTCTCTGATATGTTGGGAATATTTGAGAATTTATAGAGGTGGAATTATGTCAAGAGGTGCCACGAGGGGCCTACAAGGGCACGCCTACCCCCTGGGGCACGGCTCCTGAGCTTGTCACTCCCTCATGGCTCTTCAGGTCTTCTTCCGAACTTTCTATGATCCCTTCTAGTCCAGGAAAAATTAATCCACAGACTCTATTTGATATTGATTTTCCGAAAAGCCAAAAACAAGCAAAAGACAGCAAGTGACACTGGGCACTAGGTTAATAGGTTAGTCCCTAAAAAATGATATATAATCACATATAAAACATCCAAGATTGATAATATAATAGCATGAAACAATAAAAAATTATAGATACGTTGCAGACGTATTAGACGGGGATGGCATGCCTCAACCTCACGCTCGAGGAGGCGGACGAGCCCGTCCACTAACGCATCCCCGCCGCGCCGAACGTGCGGCTGCCGTCGAGGTGACGCCTCAGCGTCGACGACGTGCTAGTGCCGCCGGTGGGCACCCACCTCTTCACGCGCGCCATTGGGCTGTACCGGGCGGGACTGCCGGCGGAGATGCTGCAGGACCCCCGGTACGCCATCAACATCCTGCACTGTCCAGACCTGCTCGCCAAGGAGCACGAGCTGCGGCCGCCGATGAAGCACAACCGACGGCGCCGCCACGAGCTTTGGGACGGCCGCACCTTTGAGGAGGTGGTCGCCCCGTACCGCGCACAGGCGGCCACGGGCGCCCTGCCAGCCCCGCCCGGCCCCGACTACCAACTCTTCTGCCGTGACAATGATAATGGGCAACGGGTTTTCGCCTGGGGGCGGTGGCTGGGCAAGCGCTCTATTTTTTTAGTTGTATTGGGTGGGCGGACGTACGATTGGCGGGTATTCTATACGACTTGTGAAATGACCCCTTGCCCTTTATACGTTTTTTGGGTGTGTGTGTGTGGGGAGGGGTTTGTACCAGAGCGCGTCTCATACGTATATTGGTGAAACTGTTGAGTATCATTGTTATTATGAAAACATAGGATAGCGTAGAATTTATTCCACCTTGCCTTGTACTCCAAGACGACCTTGTACTCCTATATATATGCCCACGAGGCTCAAACAATACAACAACGATTTCCACCAAACCCCTCTCTCCCTTCTAACAGAAACCAACTCTTTTACGTGCAGTTTGCGTACAGCCGAAAAGTACTCGGCCGGCTCGACAACAGCAGAAGTGCTCTCGACAGAAAGAACTCGTTTAACGAGGGACCTGGGCCAACAACCACAACCGATGAGCTCCAAAGTAAAGTCCTGCCAAAGGAATGAAGAAGCAAGGTACATGTGAATTTGCCATCGAAACTTGATTCACAAATGATCTGATTGCTCTTTGTTCGAAAAACAAACATGTTCTGATTGCTCTTTGTTAGAAAGGAGAGAGGGATTTGGTGAATAGTTCGATGTATTGCTTGAGCCTCGTGGGCATATATATAGGAGTACATGATCTATTTGGAGTACAAAGCAAGCCAGAATAGTTACTAGTCTAACCCATGTTTCCTAATACAATCACATTACTCAACACTCTTTGTTGAAAAACAAACATTTTCTGATTGCTGGCCATGAGGGTTAACTTGTCGTATAAACTATAAAGAAACATGATTCATATCATCAGATGTTAAATTAGTCAACCACTTCCTGTTTATATCAATTAATTAAAGAGACTTGAATCTGAGAAGGAGCATTGATTACCGAATTATCGTTTCAGATAACAATGACTATTTTTTTGTTGTAATTTTACATTGCGAGTCACGCCTGCTTTCGACATATTTCTCTTTCGGTTTGAAAAAATCTTGCCCCCTAGTTGCTGGTCACGCTCCGCCACTGCCAACATGGGAGACCGGGATAAGAGCATCTTCCCCGTATTCTATTCCGGAGCCGCCATTTCCCCAGCAGTGCGCCATGCCTTGGAACGCCTTGCAAGCAACGACAAGCAGGCAAGGCTCGGGCTCCCCCCACGTCCACGCACTCCCGTCTCCCGGCGCGCGACCCGCCGCACCCACTCGCACCGCCCCCCTCGCCGCGAACCGCCACTGACGCCCGGGCCCGCCAGACGAGACAAAACAATGGGCCCCGCGCGCAGCGCCAGCCTTTTCCCAGCTAAAGGGCGAGGCGAGTCCAGATTTCGTTCGCAGCGCCCGAGCCCGGCACCCGCAGCAACGGAAACAACGGCCCTGGGGGAGAGACAGAGAACCGGCCGGAGAAATATAAAGAAAACAGGCCGCGCGACGGGAGCCACCACGCCATTACTTCGGCGCCCCGCCCCGCCCCGCCCTCCTCCAACCGCCAGCCCCCCTCCCCCCGATCTCGCCGCGCGATCTCCGACCGCCCGCCGAGCCCCCGCGGGAGGAGCTTCGAGCCCGCGCCCCCGGCGTCCCATGGTGGGTCCGGCACATCGGGGCCGCGAGATCTAGGGTTTTCGCGCCGCGGCGGGAGCGATGGGGCGCCGGAAGGCCACGGCGGCGGGGCCGGCTCGGGGCTCCTCGAGGGCCGACCACAGCGTAATCTCCGGTGAGATCCGCGCCTCCGTTTTTTCTCTTTGCGTGTGTCGTGGTGCCAATGCGTTGCCATTCTTCTGTATGAAGCTAGCTGCTACCGGCCGTAATCGTAGTTGGATTTGGAATGGGGCTGTAGCTGTCCGGCTGAGCTGGGGCGGGGATGCCCGCGGAGGGCAAGTGCTAGACGTCAGCTATTTGTCAGTGTTAGCATGGTGATGTCATTTATTAGCAGGATGCCAATTTGCTCGGATTTAAATGTGGCCTGCGCACTGTCACATAGCGTGTACGTGGTACATCATGATTTTGTTTTATCAGCGTTTGTGAGCGCAGAGTTTCAGTATGAACCTGCACATTATGTGTGCACATGCGCTATTATAGCTGCATATATTTGAGTAATGAGGTAGAAGTGTTAAAAGAAAAATCACACTCGTATTTTATGGAAAGTTAGTATATATACTCTGATTGGATGTCTGTTTCCTTCAGTACTTGATACATCAAGTTTGTATCTGAGGCGAAGCATTAATTTAGGATCACGGGAACGGGAGTCAGTGATTTACAGGCGGCTGGCAGCCCACCTAGGCACTAGGAGCCACCCTCTCGCATTGCCGCCTAGGTGCCTGTGGCCTTAGCTCACATACGTGCTAAGCGGGGTACCATGCAGCATCATTTCACTTGTGATAAAACCTGGTTGCACTGCAAATGACTTTGTTACAACTCAAACCAATGTGTTCATAATTTGACAACCATTTTGTGGTTTCTTCGATTCAGTGACGTCTAGCAGGGAATGCTGGATATCTAAGTTGGTTCTGAATTCCATACCATTAAATTTTTTGAACTTGGCTGCATTGCAAATACTCAAACCAGAGAAAAGCTAATCAAGTCCTTCCAATTTACTATTTGGTTGCATGTGACTACTATATCATGTTAAAGAGCTTTGCCATGTCTACTTCTCAACTGCTGTGCCTGTATCGTTCCTCCTTACATAGCAAATCAACTTGTGAGTTCAAAATAAAGTTTACATTCCATTTATCTAATGACTGGCTAGACAAATAATTTTCTGTCTGGTTAATGAAAAAACCGTTTACATTCCATTTATCTTCTTTGTTGACTCAAAATCTGCCAGCTTGGTATCTTCTACCCGATACATGTTGCTTTAGTTAGATCCGTCATAGTAACACGGCTTCTTAAAGTTGGGTATTGTATTTAACAAATTTGAAGTTGACATACTGTGTTTTGTATCCTAACTGTTTGTTTATTTTCAGAAATCCGGGAGAAACATAAATTGGAATTGGAGAATTTGACGCTGACAAAGCACCCATTCAGGACATTGCACTTCTTCAATTTAGCTATGTTGCAATACTTGAAAAGATCAGTAGCATATATCCTGAGTAAAAGAGCTTTGTTTGTTCTCCTAATTGTTATGGTGGTAATTCCTGGAGTTGCACTTCTGGTTACCGATGGTCTGCACAAAAAGGTGTGGGCAACTTTACTACATTTGTGGAGTATACTGACATAATAACAGTTGATAGTGCATTTTGTAAACTACATGAGTGCTAACGTTTGTTTTCTGATTTCTATGCAGCATGTGCAGGAGTTCCTTAATTATGCTAGATTTGTGTTGTGGTGGGTTTCATTAGGTGTGGCCTCTTCAATCGGACTAGGCAAGTGTCATTAACTTCTCTCAAGATTATGTAGTGTGATCACATATAATAAAGGAGGCGCAAATGAATCATGTGTTAACATAGTTAATTTATCCTTTTTGTCCTACAAATACTTTACCTTTTATAGCTAAACAGTTAAACCATACCGTCTGGTGGCTGAAGCATCTAGTGAACATGAACCAGCTCGCTAGAAACTATTTTTTAAAGTTGGCACATCCTTTATTTTTAGTTATAATATCATTAGTTATTTCTGTGTTAGTAAAAAGTAAATACCAGCAGCAAAATTATAATATATGGACCTTATTTGACCTTGAGAAAAAAAGGCTAAAGGTCCGCGAAAATTGGAGAGCTGTATTGCCAAGTTGTATAGTAGAAGTTAGAAGTTCTGACATTTTAGGGTGTTGGGTTTAAGTTTTTGCAGTGACTGTGTGTGGCACTAAGACATCTTGGAGGTTGACTACCTCATGATATATCACTAATATCGTGCTCTTTTGCACCCAAAGAAAGACACTGTTACCATATTCATGTTTCTAGCAGAATATGTGGATATTTGGAATTGTCAGATGGTTTTGAGACATTATTTAGGCAAAATGTCAGAACAATATTTGGTCATCTTAGAGACTTAGGCATGATAAACCAACTATAAGTTACTTTTGTATACTTTCTTAGTTAGCAGTTGTCTTGTGCTGTAGTACATGATAGGTTCCCCTTTATCATATGCCAAGACATGTAACAATGAATGCTGCCAAGTGTTAAATTTGGAAAATAGAACTTTGAAGTTTATTTGTTTGCCTGGAGTAAGGAGTTCGTTTTTGAAAATTGATGGATTAGTATTTGAAATGCAGGTTCAGGTTTGCATACCTTTGTGCTGTATCTTGGGCCCCACATTGCTCTCTTCACTATTAAGGCTGTTCAATGTGGCCGTGTTGATTTGAAGACCGCTCCATATGATACCATACTGCTTAAACAGGCGCCATCATGGCTTGACAAGAAGTGTTCGGAATTTGGATCGCCCATGTACCCTTCATCAGATCATTCAGTGATGATCCCAGTTATTGATTTACTCCCTCAGGTTCAGCTGGAAGCTGTTCTTTGGGGTATCGGGACAGCACTTGGCGAGCTCCCTCCTTATTTTATATCACGAGCTGGTAATTGTTGAATGCATTTTGTTCTGAAGTAATTGTGATATTCTGTTAGATACTTTACAGCTGTACAGTATATTATATTCAATCTATGTGCAGATAATATTAGTTCTTTCTGTATTGTTTCTTAACTGATTTCCCTTGAACACTACCTGTAGTGCCTACTTTTTACTGTACTATGTAACATGTGTGTGTGCCATCAGCCCATCATTATTATATCCATTTAGCTTTTGTCCCTACAAACATCATAAAAACATTCATCGACATTGTCAATCTGCAAACATCATAAAAACATCATTGTCTCACATAGAGAACGGGCCGAGCGGCGTAACAAAAATAAAAAAGGACAGCTCCATGTAGAGAAGTTGTGCTGCTGTGGAAGCTAATCAGCATGAAACTATAACATTCATATATAATTAGCTTCATTGGGGAGTGGTTGTTACAGACACTCATCGACACTGACTGATGCTGACGAAACTGAACAAAACACTAGTTCAACAGGGATAAGATGCAACAGGGGGTGAGTACAAAAACTCAATCTGCATCTGGTGGACTCCTAACGATAACACACGCTCCCAGATCCTACACACACTTTTGTCTACTGGGTGTTCGCACCCAGGTACATTAGCAGCACAATACTAGTATGGTGGCCATCAGGTTGGTGCACGCTATCAGTAGACTAGCAGCAGCCATGACTTGGGATGATCAGCCTAGAACGTGATCTGTGTGCAGATCTGCTGGCATGTGCGCGGCAAGCCTGCTGGTTGACGTGTGGTGCTGAGTGGCATTGGGGGTTGTAGCCCTTGTGATCTGGACAGCGGGATCCAGGCGTGTGGGCGTGCGTTGGGAGTACCGCCGGCGCTGGGAATCTTGCTCGGCATCCTCTGACGAGAGCACGAGCGACTGCGGGGACGGCTAGACAGAGGAGTGGCGGGGTGGGGCAGAGCAGAGGGAGGCGGGGGAGGAACGCGTCTACCCAGCACCAACAGGATCCATGTCGTTGTCGCCGGAGTAGGGCGGCGTCGGAAGGCGGGGGAGGAACGCGTCTACCCAGCACCAACAGGATCCATGTCGTCGTAGCCGGAGTAGGGTGGCGTCGGGAGGCGCGGGCGGCGTTAACGGGGAAACCCTATTTCACAGGAGGAGAGGGCCGAGAGGATCGTTCGGGTTGATACATGGGGGGATAAGGGCAGTGGCATTTCCTTCGTAATTGTGCGCAAGTGGGAGGACAAGGGGATATACCAGTTTGTTTTTAAGTGACTGCTCGCAGGAAGTAGCTGCTAAAAGCCACAAAATAACTGGCCCTTTATTGTTGGTAAACAGTACTGGTTTCATTCTCAGTAGTGAGATACAATACAACTTCTGAGACTGTTTGTTACTATAGTCGTGTCTTATGAAACTCTCTTTATTCTTGTTTGTTCTCTTTCCTTGCATGCTGGAGTTGATTATTTAAGGGCTATTTATATGGTCGAATGTTAAACTCTAGAAATTATTTTGTAGCAAACCATAGCTTGCGCGTTCTTGAAATCTGCAACCTTCTTATCTCAAGGTTCATTTTTTAAGCTGTCCATACTGAGCAAGTGATCTCTGATGTTGCAGCTCGTTTGTCAGGAAGTGAGTTAGAAGCTGTCAAGGAGCTAGATGTTGCTCCTTCGTCAGAAGATGGTCCAATAGCATCCACTGTGAATCGTACAAAACGCTGGCTGCTTTCTCACTCACAACATCTCAACTTCTTCACTATCTTGATACTTGCTTCGGTTAGTCTTTGTCCTGTCTGAATCTTTGAATAACGATTTCTTACACAAAAAAGTAGATGCAGAATTTTGCTTTGGCAGTATATCGTTAATGCAGCTCTTGCAGGCTTCGGCCCTAATTTTTCTATTTGGTGCCAAAATATGCTAATTGGACATTTTTTATACCAAAATGAACACATGTAACTAGTTCCAAGTATGGATATATAATGCATCATGTAACTTATATTCTTTGTGTTTACTAGGTTCCAAACCCTCTGTTTGACCTTGCTGGTATTATGTGTGGTCAATTTGGTATACCCTTCTGGGAATTCTTCTTTGCAACGTTGATCGGGAAGGCCATCATCAAGACTCATATTCAGGCTTGTGATCTATACATTTTATTGAAAATCCTGGCATTAATTTGTGTTTCTCTTGGTACCACATGCTTATTTTTTCTCTTGGTCTGCTAATGATTTGGTATGCCAGTCTGCTTTCAGATCCTATGAGATAATCATGTATTAACTTCATCATTTTAATATATTCTTAGGCATACTTTATGTGATCTGTCTTTTCGGTTCTGTCCAGTTAGAACCAAAATCTTGAAATCTTACAAGCTACCCTTACAACCCATGCAAAATCGTAGTTGCAACCTACATGGCTACATTGATTATTCTGTGTGATCTCTGCAGAGATTTCACTCAAATACTATCTTTACTGTTATCAAATAATAATGTCATTAATGCTTGCATCAAAAGTACATGATGTACCTGCCATACCAATTGCTGTTTCTTTTTAAATTTTGATTTTTATTCTTACCTTGTTTTATTCTTTCCTCACAACAGAACAAACGAACTATGAGTGATACAATTTTGCTTCTTTTTGTGCTCCTATTCTTCCTGAAAATCAAACGAACTTAGGTGGAAAACTATCAATTTTCTACTATGTTGAACTGAGCTTCTTATCATTTTGGTTTATTGTCAGTTTGACACCTTATTTATCTGGTTGGATTGAAATGAATATTTGCAGTCTCTCTGTACTGACACATGAGTTGTACCCTCTCACTTCTGCAGACACTGTTTATCATCTCGTTATGCAACAACCAACTCTTGTATTTTCTGGAAAAGGAGTTGATCTGGATATTTGATCACATACCTGGGTTTTCAGCAACCCTGCCATCTGTAATTGCCAAACTCCACAGTGCTAAGGAGAAGTATTTATCACCACCTGTGTCAGTCTCACCTTCTTCACAAATGGAGGTTGGTATCTTCATTTTCATGTCATTTGAGCTCTCCAGACTTATTGTTTGTGTCTCCATTAATCAACGTTCGTACTTTAATCTTCAGTTTTTTCTTGCCTGTTCATTGATGTTCTGTAACTGTCATGTGTACAGGATAAACAGTGGAATTTCTCTTTTGCGTTGGTCTGGAACACTGTAGTCTGGCTTGTGCTTGTGAACTTCTTCATTAAGATCGTCACATCAACAGCTCAGGATTATCGCAAAAGGCAGCAGGACATAGAGATGGAGCTCATTACTGATTCCTCACCCCAGAATCATTCTAAAACTAACTAACAGCAAACATGGTTGTATTTATTCAGCTGCACATTGCGAATATTCTCCTTAGTAGCCTTTGCGCCTGGCTAAGCCCTTGCGGATGATCCCAATGCTGGTAGAAGTTGTGTTCTTCTGTACAGTGAACAGAAACATGGGCCTCTCCAACCCGCCACAAAAGTGATGGCTGCGACTTTTTGTCATTGCGCCTCTACTGGCAGTTCCTGGAGGAGAATCAGTCCTGTTATTTTTCAGGCGCCAAGTTGGATGAACTTTAGGGATTGCTTGTTTGTTTAGCACGATTTCATTACTAAGATGTAATTTACCAGTACCTTTTTTACCTTCTTATGTTGGAAATACGGTAGCTGATAGGGCACCCGAGAGGATTCAAAGGTGATATGTTTTATTGTTACATTCACAATGCAAATGCATATTCTCAATTGGAGCCAGCTAGATTTAACGGAGCACTTCAACTACAAGTTCACCCTGGCAAATAATAAAGCCGCTGATACCAAGATTGCCTTTGTTTTTTTTTTTTTGGGCGGGGATCTGCATCACGTCGTCGATTCGAAAACTGTGTCAGAAGTTGTTACCTTGTGACTAGCTCAGGCTGGGAAACTTGTGATTCTCAGCAATCACGTTATCTTTTGCAAGCTCCTTGGCTTGTAGCTTTGTGGTTATTAAGCAAAGCGGACGCATCTGAAGGTCAGTCAGGGAGGTGAAAGGCGAGGTGCGATTACACATCATCAGCAGATAAAAATGCTACTGTACTGCAACCTCTTTACACCCGCCCAAGTGTTGCCAATGCAACAGAGATGGTCGTGGGCAGTTGTCCGAGTTCGCTTGGGCGTGCTCGCTAGTGGAATCCAGCGAGCGCCGTGCACCACGTAAGTTGGAGCACACGCGGGGCAAATTCCGTAGATACTCGAGCACGCGACTCCAAGGCGCGTCCTCGTGTACATTGCCTTTCACAAAGACGATCTCTACTGCCACGAGATGAGAGAGCAGCGATTTCTAAGATGGAGGAGACAAAAGCCAGACTACTCGCACGGCACGATGAATTGTCATGCCTACCTCTACGTTTCTTCCAAATTTGTTGCTATTTATATGCCAACACGACCCGGCTAGGGACCGCCGAGAGCCGAGGAGTACTCAGAACCGGGGAGGGACCCCCTCGCCGTCGCGGGCACGTCATTCGCCGGTGGAAAAAAGGCGTTCGTCATCTAGCACCATCGCAACCGCGCAACAGACGTCTCCCATCCGGCCATCCCAGCATCAAAGTGAAGTTCACCTCGGTTCGGACTTGAGAGTTCAGACTCCTCCCGGCTCCCGCAGCCGCAAGCGAAGCCGAAGGCCGAGGCCACCCACCCCCCTGCCCTGCCCTCCATATATTAACGGGACGGCGGCAACGACAAAGCATAGTATACTAGCGCCCCCACTAGCCTAAGCCCCGAGCCTCCAATCCGCCACCGGAGACCGGAGCAAGCGCGGCTAGCGAGCGAGGAGGAGAGCCCGGCGCGCATGGCGGCGGCGGCGGGCAATGTGGAGTTCATCCGCGCGCGCAGCGACAAGCGGGAGTACCGCCGCCTGCTGCTCCCCAACGCGCTCGAGTGCCTCCTCATCAGCGACGCCGACACCGACAAGGTCCGCCCCGGCCCGCCCTCTCTCGCTCGCTGAATGCTCGCCGGTTGGTCGACGTTTTACCGCGCGTGATTCATCCGGCGTTGTTGTTGTTTGTGCGCAGGCGGCGGCGTGTATGGAGGTCGGCGTGGGCTCGTTCAGCGACCCGGAGGGGCTCGAGGGCCTCGCGCACTTCCTCGGTGAGTCCATTCACTCCCCTCCCCTCTCCGTCCACTCTCCTCGCCGTCGGCCATCTCCACACCGTGGCTCCGATTCCGGTTCGTTGCGCGGGCGCGCGTGATCTAACAAACCCACCGGATTCCTGGGGCGAGTACTAGTACTTTCTGGCCAGGCAGTGGTTGGTTGGATGGGGATTGTTCGCTGGACCCAGCGCAGCGCTCCTGCTCTCCGACTGCGCAACGGCGTCGGCGTCAGATGAATCTCCTCCCCCTTTTGGGATCCGGCTGGGGTCTCCTCCAGTTTTGTCTCCATGGAATCGAGTGACGGAGGAATGCTTCCTTCCTTGGCCACTTTTCCCCCATTGGGCAGTGCCTTGCTGCTTTAGGCGTTCCTGAGCACCAATGATGGCGTTGCAGATTTGCGGCCAGGTCAATGGATGTTTTTCCCTTTTCCAATCGAAAAGCTGATTGAATGAATCGGCCCATTGATTTGGTCCAGTCAGTGTCGCCCGGCGTGTTTTCACCGTCGGATCACGCCATTGACTGACGGTTCGGACTAAAGTTCAGAGCATCCATGATTGATCTCAGTGGTGCGGGCATCGGGCCGTACATGTTCTGCCTTCGCCGGTAGCAGAGTACGAGTGTACGACTGCCGGCTAGCTGAATGTCTTTCTTAAATGCTTCTCAGGTTTCCAGCCAAGAATCATTGATAACGTCAGTACCATGTGTTGCACATAATTCTGCATTTCTGCGTTTATTGAGCGATCCAAGAGTTTCATGCGAGACACGAATTTGGTTGGGCGGGCTCCACCGCTCCTGCAGGATATGGGAACCTGTCGCTCTCTAGATTAGCAGCCTGCTCTGCTCAACGTCCCATACACGTTGTTGCCTAGTAGGATCCCTGCAGCTTGCTGGATGCTCTCACTCCACGAGTCCGTGTTGGTATTTTCTCTGGCGTGTGAAATTCTACCCGTGGTAACAGCACAAGATAATTCTACTCGACACAGGCCCTCCGTACAACACGCAGGACAGTGCCAGTTTATGATAGAGAGAGTGGGCCATTTTTGCTTCACAACTTTTAAATTCGACGAGTGTAAGTATAGAGTAGTAAACCATTTGTATGTAGGAGACGATTAGCACGATGAATGTTGGTCGCATCAAATCAAAACTGATTTTCTCTTTAGCATTTTTCTTCTTCTGTTTTCTGTTTGTTTTGATTTATCACCATGGACTTGCTTGCAGAGCATATGCTGTTTTATGCCAGCGAGAAATACCCTGGAGAACAAGATTATACAAAATATATCTCGGAGGTACCTCTTCTCATTTTGCATATGTTTGCTTGCAATTACTACTCACGTTAATTCCACGTTTGTAAGAGTTTGAACCAGGTTTACCCTCTCCGCGTGCATCATATTAGATGATTCTGGGCCAATAAAAAAATTACACATTAGAGAACAGGCGAAAGGAATATGCATGTTAGACTATTGTAGGTGCCAGTGTGCCAGTGGCTTATGACTGATATCAGCGCTTTACAATTTACATTGTGCAAGGAAATTTACGCTTGTACAATAGGCCACCTCCTATTCCATTGTGATGACCAAATGATACCTACTTGCCATAAACTGTGGTTATGCGTAGGCCGAGCTGTTAACTGCCACACTCTTAATCAAATACACCTAACTCTGAAGGCTTAAGCTTAAGTGCATGCTATTGCCAGTTGCCAATATGCACTATGGTGTTGTGGTGCCAATACATGGCAGGACGAATGCTATGCATAAAATATCACTAATATTCCGACTGGGAACAACTTTGTGGTCCTATCATAAGCTTGTAAAGGGTTCAATGATTTTATTTCTGGGATCCGTCAATATAATTATTTGATACCAGCTTAAATATTCTATTTCGTGTGCTTTGGAAGTTACATTGAGTGTACTTGGATTATAAGTTTTTTTGAGTATTTGGCATGTCGTGAAAAATATCAGCACGGTGGTTCTTCCAATGCCTTTACATCCTCCGAGACAACGAATTTCTATTTTGATGTTAACGCGGACAATTTCGAAGAAGCCTTAGATAGGTAACTTTCTTAGTAGTATTTTCTTCAGTTAATGCATGCACATTGAATCAGGTTGTGATTTCTGTTGTGCAGATTTGCATGATTCTTTATAAAACAATAAATAAGTAGGTGATTTGTGTTGCGCAGATTTGCCCAGTTCTTCATTAAGCCACTGATGTCGCAGGATGCTGTTCTTAGAGAGATCAAGGCTGTTGATTCTGGTGAGCAGTTGCTTTATACATTCTAGTGCTATTTGCTTCTAACATAACTTCTAGCTTATCACAATTACTTTATGTTTATGTTTTATTTGGAGTAGTAAGAACTAAGAAACACATTGTGGATAATGTTATATTTCATTGTTCTCACAGAACACAAGAAAAATCTGTTGTCAGATGGCTGGAGAATGCATCAGGTACTTCAGAGTCTCAACCTTCTTAGTTAGATACATGTGATATTCTTTCGTGCAATAATGTCATATCTGCATCAGAAACTGCGTTATGAATATTTGTTCTTTTCATACAATCATATTTGGCATGATATACCAAAAAAGACTTTCGCCCTGCTTTATATATAAAGCCAATTTGGCATGATATAAGCCGGGCTTATACTCACTTACTCAGAATGCCAGTTTATTTTCAAATTAACCATATTTGGCATGATCTTAGCCTGATTTATCATCATCCTGTATATCCCGTTAGCCCTGCTGCACTGTTAGTCTGTTACTTCATTTTTGAGTATTTTTTTTCACAGCTTCAAAAGCATCTGGCCTCAAAGGATCATCCTTACCATAAATTCAGTACGGGTAAGCAATTGTTGGTATTCAGACATTTGCTAATACTCATCCAGCTAATTATGGTTGTTGTTTTGTATTACTGTATAAGTGAGTATGCAAATCAATATGACGTCTGAGTATTCCTGTGTTCTAACCCTTAATATGTTTCTACCAGATTCAGAGATCACGCTTTTTTAATTCACATACAAATGCTAACAAAAATCATGTATATTTTTTAAAAATCTTGTTGTGCATGCCTAATATACAATCTCCTTCCGGAATTTGCATCTTATTTGAAATTATGTTATTTAATGCATTAGGAAGTTGGGAAACACTGGAAACTAAACCAAAAGAGAGGGGTTTGGACATCAGGCTTGAGCTTCTCAAGTTTTACGAGAATTATTCAGCAAATCTGATGCATCTTGTTGTTTATGGAAAAGGTAAGTAGTACAGGTTCGTCAATTTTGGCATACCTGAACTTATTTGTTACTGATAAAATGATTTTGTAGAGAGTCTCGATTGCATTCAAAGCTTAGTTGAAAGCCTGTTTAGTCACGTCAAAAACATGGACCAGAGAAGCTTCAAATGTCCAAGTCAGCCCCTTTCAGCTGAACATTTACAGGTAACTTGAAACAACACCAGCCACACTAAAAGTAAATACAGGAATGGCAAAGGATATGTAATTTCGCGTACTTTCTTATGTCCTTGTCATGCAGCTTCTTGTCAAAGCAATCCCAATAATAGAAGGCGACTACCTAAAAATATCATGGCCAGTTACACCTAACATCCAGTTCTACAAAGAAGGTCCTTGCCGTTATCTCAGTCATCTTATTGGGCATGAAGGCGAGGGATCCATCTTCCATATTATAAAGGAATTAGGCAAGTTAACTTCAGCAGTATATTGTTGTAAATATTCTTTTGCCAGCTTATGTACTCAAACACTGGTCATTTTTTTGTTTCTTGTGTCAACTTGTGTGACCTGTGACAGTTCTATTTTTATTACATCAGGATGGGCCATGGATTTGGTGGCTGGTGCCGGCAGTGACAGCAATGAATACTCTTTTTTCTCAGTAGGCATGAGGCTCACTGATGCTGGTCATGGTAAGATCTCATCTTCATTATGCTCTCTTATAACATTTCCTTTTTTTTTTAAGTTTTAAGCACACCTTGAAGTACAGTTTAGTAAGCTATGTGCATATCCAACGATTTCAGACCACATGGAGGATATTATTGGGATGGTCTTCAAATACATCCACCTATTAAAAGAAGATGGAATCCATGAATGGATATTTGATGAGGTAACTGACAGACACATCGTTTAATCATGTATGTAGTTATTTGATGATTTATGCTCCTAATGTGCAGTTACTTTGATTATGAACATTGCACCCGTGGACTCTGATGTGTTCTTTTAATAAAATGATCTCATTGAGTTTAAATTTTATTACCCAAGGTTGTTTGCTGAAGCAATTCATAGTTCAAAATTTTACAACTCATAAGCAGAGTGAGGAGAAACTATGATTTCATTTAATTACATAAATATACATACTAATCGTGTTCGTTGTTTTCTAGCTTGCGTCAATAAATGAAACAGAATTCCACTATCAAGACAAAGTCCATCCAATCAGCTATGTCACAGCTACTGTCTCAAGCATGCGGGTATGTTTCTGTAGAGCTCTAATTTTTCAGCTTTTACAGTTCCTTGTGATCAATAATTTGTGAACTCTGAATCTCTGATGTATATCTCTTTGTACTTCAGTAGTATCTTTTTTCTTCTAACTGATATGCTTATGAACTGACTTGCAGTTGTTCCCACCAGAGGAATGGCTGGTTGGAGAATCATTGCCGTCAAAGTATGCGCCAAATAGAATAAATATGATACTTGATGAATTGTCACCCGAAAGAGTTAGGTAAGCATCCACCGTTCACATGACAACCTTGATTGTTCCTGCTTCTATATGCATATTCTCTCTGTATGCCAACATATGAATGTATATGCAGAAGTCTGCCATTGCTTAATTACTACAACCTCTGTAACTTAATATACTGCAAAAACGTCTTACATTAAGTTACAGAGGGAGGAACAGATACTGGGACTCATCAATAAAGAATTATTACTGGCCATGGCCTTACTTCATATCTTGAACTTCAATTTTGCTGATAAGCTTGTGTCAAATGATCCGCGGTTATGCACATAAACTAGCATACAATGCGGAATATCATGCCTTCATTCTTTCTTTGATGCAATACTTCTCTATGTCTGTAGAATACTCTGTGAATCTAAAAAGTTTGAAGGATCTACCAATTGTGCTGAGCCCTGGTACAATACATCATATTCTATTGAAAATGTCACTCCATACATGATAAAGGTTTGCACCCCACCCCCAACCCCCACCCTTACCCACACACGCACCAGCAATATCATCTTCCAATTATTATTTTCTCATCTTATGTCTCTATTTGGCAGCAATGGATTCAAAAAGCTCCTACTGAGAAGCTTTATCTCCCAAAGCCTAACATTTTCGTTCCAAAGGATTTATCTCTTAAAGAAGTGCCAGACAAGGTAAAATTTGGAGTGGCTTGTTTGTTGTGTGTTCACATTAGCACACTTTGTATGAATTATCAAAATTTATATATACTCACAAAGTATATATACTTTATCGAACATAGTATATTACGTTTGACAAAAGTAGAACTGTTTCACCAGGTTACATTTCCGACAATATTAAGGAAGACGCCACTTTCACGGCTGTGGTATAAGCCCGACATGCTGTTCTTCACTCCGAAGGTTTACATTATAATTGATTTCCACTGCCCATTGTCAAGCCACTCCCCCGAAGCAGCCGTATCTACAAGTCTCTTTGTCGATTTGTTAGTCGATTACTTGAATGCTTATGGTAAGCAACAATTCCGAAATTATGTGAATAATTGCATATTTACCATATTGAACAGACTATCTGGGGATTGTTCCCTCCAACTTTATGTATAAATATACACTGACAATTAGTTTCTGCCTTTTGTAGCTTATGATGCTCAAATTGCGGGTTTATTCTTTTCGATATATCTTACTTCTACTGGATTCCAGGTTTAGTTCTGTTGCTGCATTCTTTCTGTTTCCTATGAGTGTTCCGGACAGCTAAATTGCTCTTCATGCATTATGATGTTGCTGGTTTTTACCCAGTTTTAAATTCGAACTCAAACAATTGCCTGATTTTTTTTTGTGAAGGTGTCTGTAGGTGGTTACAATGACAAGATGAGAGTTCTTCTACATGCCATAATGAAGCAAATAGTGAACTTTGTAGTTAAACCAAACAGGTTTTCTGCCCTGAAGGTCAGATGTGGATTCTTAGTTTTCCTTGTCAACTGTCATAATTTAGCTTGGACACATTTGTATATTTATCTAGTGTCTTCTTCATCAACTTGTGTGGATCAACTTAAAAGGTGTTGAATTTTTCTTTCACTGAACACTGTCTATCCTGTGGATTGCAACTGGTAGATGATTAAAACTGAGGTATTTCAGATTTTAAGTTGCGGACACGATATTGCTAGAACCAAATTCATAAAGGGTTCCTGAACACTCTGCATACATAATTATGATTCATTATTTTGCATCTTTTGTAACATACTTCTGTGAAATTTATAGCAACCTTCTTTAAATATGAATAACAAAGGTTTTGGAGACTACATATTCATTTACACAAGCACATCAATTTAGACACTATATAAAATTAATAACTTCTTAAGATCCATTGTAGCAGATTTGTGGTGAGGGTGTTACAACACAGTACTTATTTAGTTGCAGTTATAGTACGGATTCTCACCATTGTTGATTTTTAGACTGGGAATATTCTTTCCCTTCAGATTCTTAGTGGTGCTTTTTGAAGCTGTGACTATTTCTTTCATGCCTACTTTTTTTTAACCAACATCTTGCTACCACAGGAAACTTCTGTCAAGGACTACCAAAATTTTAACTTCAGCCAACCATACTCTCAAGCTTCGTATTATCTCTCATTAATATTGGAAGAGAAAAAATGGCCTTTGGTAGAGAAACTTCAAGCTCTTTCTAAGCTTGAGTCAGATTCTCTTGCGAAGTTTGTGCCGCACTTGCTATCGAAGACATACTTGGAATGCTATGTTCAAGGTTTGGTAAACTTCCATGTTAATACTCTACTAAATGTTAAGGACAGGACTGAAATGCAATCCTGACTGTGCTTAATAATAATTAAGAACTCTTCTTGTAGGAAACATTGAGCCAGGTGAGGCTGAGTCTATTGTCCAGGAGATTGAAGATACTATATTTAATACCCCCAATTCTGTATTCAAACCCATGTCTCCATCACAATACCTGGTCAAGAGGGTTATCATGCTTGAAAAAGAGATAAAATGCTGCTACCAAATTGAAGGATTAAATCAGAAGAATGAGAATTCATCGGTTGTCCAATATATTCAGGTATAGGCTTCTTCTAAACTTTGAAGCAGTTCATGTTATCGAAGGCGATTACTTGTTGGTGATCAGTACCTTCTAATATTTGTAGCCAAACTAATGGCTGGTCATCAAGCCTGTTCCCAGATAATTACTGGTTATGATCAATCCAGTAGTAACTTTTTTAGGTAAAAACCCAGTAGTAGTTCGAACAATGTGGAGTGGACTATGGCACGACTGAACATGCATAAGAGGCATGTTCATAGGGGACAGATAATTAGTGCTACATTATTTTTGACCTGTCTGTGAGGAGAGCAATGGCATGCTTGAACCACTAAGTGAGGCCCTACTGACTCAATAACATGTCGAATCGATAAAATACAGTGATGCGACTGAGTGTGACATGACGAGGTATATAAAATACGCTGAAGGTTTTGCTCTATTAACTTCCTTTAAGAATTATTGTTCCACAGGGAGTTTTTTTATCTTTTTCGAGAAGGGGAGGCCCCGGCCTCTGCATCATCATGATGCACACAGCCAAATTTATTAGAAGTGGTTCAAGTAGTTCAAAGTACTAAAATACAAAGTGAGAATTGTTCTACAGGGAGTTGTGTAATATCCTAAGAAGTAGAAGAACTGTCTCATGTCAAATGCGTTCTATAACAAGCAGCATGCCAGGTTACTAATATAAGCATATTCAATGCATCCAGGTCCATCATGACGACGCCCTCTCAAATATCAAACTCGAGTTGTTCTCTCTAATTTCTAGTCAGCCTGCTTTCAACCAGCTGCGGACTGTTGAGCAACTTGGGTATATAACATATCTTTCTCTGAGGTACGTCTTTTCAAGAGAAACATACACATTTTGTTTGCACTGTTCATTTATAATCCTAACTTACTTTGATCCCTCAGATCTGATCGTGGAGTCTGGGCACTCGAGGTTGTTATTCAATCCACAGTGAAGGTACATGTTGAAAGATTGAGTAACAAATATGACATACTTTTTTGCCACTTTCTCCTACTGACCTTATTACGGAATCCTAGGATCCTTCATATCTTGATTCTAGAATTGATGAATTCTTTAAGACATTCGAAAGCAAAATCCATGAACTGTCCGACAAGGATTTCAAGGTTAGTGGCTTCAGAACTAATTGATGTACCATGCCAAATTGCGCATCTCTTTCATACTCAATTACTCATGATATGATCTGTTCCACATATTGGACTACATTAGCTCATTAGTGTCTTCTTCGTCGAAAGACAAAAGGTTTTGGCATTGATGAAGCATTTTGACATTGCCGTGTTTTTCTTATGACAGAGAAATGTCAAATCACTTATTGATTCGAAACTGGAGAAATTTAATAACTTGTGGGAGGAATCTGGGTTCTACTGGGGAGAGATTGAAGCCGGAACTCTCAAGTTTGATAGGGTTGAGTCTGAGGTAAGTGCTTTTGTTCGGGCAACAATACACGCTGTGATATACTCCCTCCAGTCCCAAAATAAGTGACTCAACTTTGTATTAACTTTAGTACAAAGTTAGTACAAAATTGAGTCACTTATTTTGAGACAGTGGGGTTATGAGAGAAAATTGCATAATAAAACAAAAGGCAAGCCGGAAAAGGGGGCCAAAACTAGTGCAATTTTCAAAAGTTCCGTTTCAAGAAAACACACCACTCTTTTCCGAAGGGAAAAAGGGCTGTTTCCAGGATCCGCAAGATATATGACCTCGAAAATCATTTGCAGGTTGCTCTCCTAAGAGAGCTCAAGAAAGAAGAATTCATCGAATTCTTCGACGAGTACATAAAGGTGGACGCCCCTCAAAGGAGGACAGTAAGCGTGCAGGTCTTCAGTGGCAACCATTTGGCAGAGTTCAAGAAGGCGATTGCCGAGGCTGATCCGCCCAAAACCTGCCGAATTACCGACATATTCGGCTTCAAGCGATCAAGGCCTCTGCACCGCTCGCTGAAGGGAGGTCCAGGCCTGATCACAATGGACTGACATACTACATGTTCTTTGTTTGCTGTAGTGTAGTACATAGTCTGTCACCACACTCATGAACCCAATTTTGATTGATTTCTCAATGGTCACACACGATTGCACAATGCTGTTCTTCATGTATGGAGTAACCATGTGATGCTATTTTCAGAACAAATGTACCAGCTTATAGAAATTAAACATGCATTGCTACTTTGTCTGCATCTACTTCTTCTGACAGGTATGTACATTGACATGAGCTGACGATCACAGCGGACAAGAAGGCGCCATGCATAAGCCGAGAACACGTACAACATTGTGCGCGGCACGTGCCCGCCGTAGGTGTCATGTCACCATCCTCGCACGCGTCACCGGCCGCCTCGGCTACGGCACGGCCCCGATCGCCGCCGCCCTCCCGCGGCCGCTGCCCCACGCGTAGCTGGCGCGATGCCAGCGGCAGCGGAACGAGCCCCGGTGCGCCGTGGGCGAGCACACGCAGTAGTGGTGCCGGTGCGCCTGTCGCTGCGGCGAAGGCGTGGGCGCGGGCGCGACGACCCCCGCCGGCCGCGGCCGCCGCCTGGCCGCGCAGCCCGGCGGCAGAGGCGGCAGCCCCGGGTGGCACATGCTCCGGACAAGGCCTGGCGACGGCTAAGGCTGCAGGGAGGGCTCTGTCCACCCGGCCACACGCATAAAAGGGCGACGGAATGGAATCGGGTTCTGGTGTTTTCCGGGATATGCCGGCGGTGGAGAAACGGAGATAGAGGGGGGAAAGCGAGGAATATTTGTGGGCGCGCGGGCCACTAGGCTGGTTGCCGTGGCGGCCGCTGGTTTCGTGAGGTGGTGGGCGGGGAGGCGGGGGAAAGGGAGGGGGCGGGGCCGCGTGGCGGGGAGGCGATGGGGGGTGGACTGTGGAGCGCGAGGCGTGGCGCGCGCGCGGGGAGATCGATCGCGTGGAGAGGAGCGCAATGGCGCGACATCCTGGTTTTGCCTAGTGTAGTGTGTGATGGAATGTCTAGTCGGGATCCACTCCGGGAGGGGACGGTGATTGATGGTTCCTTGCGGTGCACTTCTTTCGGCTCGCGCCCGGTCAGGACAAAAGCCGGTGGCATATAGACCTTTCCATCCTCTCGTCTCGTGGCTTCTTTGCGGCGGCCTTTTCTTATCCTCTTGGACCCATCCGACCGACATGGTAGTGCCTGAACGCCAACGGATTGTTTGGTCCATACGTTTGGCATCTACCGCGCTACGTGTCTGTTACCACTCCGTATCAGCGTGTTCTATCCTTTTACTCCGAAAAATTTATTTATGGGACGGCGAGACCTTCGACGGAACTGTTTCCGTAAATCTGTCCTGCAAATGTCTTGTGGGACACGTTTGCGGGATCTATTCCGCGCCGGAGGGCTCGCCGTCCTGCAAATACAATAATAAGCTTACACTTATCAAGTTTATCATGACAAGTTCATCATCATATATATACATCACTAGTTGATCATCATACTATTTCATCACATAAAACATTATGCGCAACAAACGAGGTATCAAGTTTAGATTCATGAATGTGCGATAAAACAAGCAAAAGATGCTCAAACGACATAGATCAATCAAGCAACATTCTCAATGTTGCAAATAACGTCGCCACCAACGCCGCCCCTAGCAACTCCATCACCATCATCCACATTGACCGGAGAGCTCGCACCACCATCTTCATGAACTTGAACCAGAGAGCTCGCACCACCATCTTCATGAACTTGAACCGGGGAGCTCGCACCACCATCTTCACAAACTTGAACATGAGAGCTCGCACCACCAGCTTCATGAACTTGAATCGGAGAGCTCGCAGCACCATCACCACCATTCATTTGGACCGGAGATTGAGCTCGACCACCATCACCATCATTCCCTTGGCTTGCCGAAGCACCACCTCCCATGCCGAAGCTACCATCACTGCCACCACCACCCATGTCGAAGCCACCTCCACCCCGAAAGAAAAGCCCCCTCCAAACCCAATACCATCACCAGCCATAAGATTTTGGAGCTCCATCTCCCTCTAGAGCATGATCTCCATTCTTTTCATCTCCCAAAATTCTCTTGCCATTGCATCCATGCCCTCCGGATTCATCATCATGAACCGGTCCTCCTCGCCAGTCCTCTCGTCCTTCCTCTTTTACTCCTCTAGGAAGAGCTTGCGCTCCTCGTAGGCACACCTCTTTTGCCATTTCTCCTCCTTGTGCTTCTCTTTCTTCTCGGCCATGGCAACTTTTGCATCCCAATGCTTGGCTAGCATAGCCTCCTTCATCTTCGCCATCTCACCAATTTGATCCCTCAAAGTGATTGCCTCGGAAGACCTCTTGACTCTTGCTTTCTCCTTCTTGTTTCCATCCGGCTTGCCCTGGTTTCTTCCTCCTCTTGGTGCATCATCACTATCATCATCATCCTCAACCTCCACTTTCATGCCTCTCTTTGAAGGGGATTCCTTGTCCCTCACCCTCCACTTCTCATTATCCCGGGGCCATTTCCAACAATGTGAATGACTGGCCATTGGAGGCCGGGATTTGCTTGTAGTACTCGTTGGCGATCCGATCCTACACGCAAACATTGAGACAACCGTGAACTCATAATCTTCCTACGAACAGGGCTAGGGACTTGAAGATGAAGAAATGTTCACATAATCATCAATAGTGGAGCCACTTGGTGGTGCATTCTGCACTTGCTCCAAGCATCCGGACCAACGGGAGCAAGCTTTGTTGATGGTGTCCCAACTGCCTTGAAGGCCCTTCAAGCTCCGACCGTATGGAAATGACATAATTTGATGAAATTTATCTTTGATCCTTTGCCAATAGTTGCCATAAGTTTGATCCTTGCCGGTGATGGAGCCAATAGAGATGCTTTCCCATGCTTTAACTAAGCACACATCCTCCGTCTCCGCGTAGTTGCCAGTCCTCCCCAACCTAGCATCATAGTCGACCTCTGGGATCTCTTGCACATCATCATCATCTACATTCTCATTGCGCACCTCCGCCTCGACCTCAACGTATGATGCATTGAAATCACCAAGAGGGGCACTCAAATTCACCATGCTCTCGGCCATCATCTACATATATGTGTAGGACACATTTTGGCTACAAAAATCGACGGCAAAAGCTCAAGCAAGTGTTGCGAAAGGCCGAAAATAAAGATGACTGGTGCAAAGCAAGCAAAAGAACTTTTTTTACCTCTCGGCCATTTCACCGAACATGTTGTGGGCATGGCTGGCGGCTTGGCCATCAATCTGGATGTTGGGGACGACCAGAGGTGGAGGAGGAGCCTGACCCCTTGACGCGATCGCCTTCTTCCTCGAAGGCTTCGCCCGCACGCTGGCGGGGTCGGTCGAGATGGTCTTCTTCCTCTTGGGCGGGTGATATGTCTCCAACGTATCTATAATTTATGAAGTATTCATGCTATTATATTATCATTTTTGGATGTTTTACAATCATTTTATAGCAACTTTGTATCATTTTTTGGGACTAACCTATTGACATAGTGCCCAGTGCCAGTTGTTATTTTTTTGCTTGTTTTTTTACATCGCATAAAATCAATACCAAATGGAGTCCAAACACAGCGAAACTTTTTGGAGAATTTTTATGGACCAGAAGACACAACTTGGGCCAAAGAAGTACCAGAGGGGTGCCCCGAGGGGAGCACAACCCACCTGGGCGCGCCTGGGCCCACCTCGATGGCCTCCCGCACCGCCTCTTCGCCCTATAAATTCCCAAATATTCCAAAAACTCTAGGGGTGTCGATAGATCAGAAGTTCCGCCGCCGCAAGCCCCTGTAGCTGAAGGAAATATGCCCTAGAGGCAATAATAAAGTTGTTATTTATATTTTCTTATATCATGATAAATGTTTATTATTCATGCTAGAATTGTATTAACCGGAAACTTAGTACATGTGTGAATACATAGACAAGCAAAGTGTCACTAGTATGCCTCTACATGACTAGCTCGTTGAATCAAAGATGGTTACGTTTCCTAGCCATAGACATGAGTTGTCATTTGATTAACGGGATCACATCATTAGAGAATGATGTGATTCACTTGACCCATTCCGTTAGCTTAGCACGATGATCGTTTAGTTTGTTGCTACTGCTTTCTTCACGACTTATACATGTTCCTCTAACTATGAGATTATGCAACTCCCGAATACCGAAGGAACACTTTGTGTGCTACCAAACATCACAACGTAACTGGGTGATTATAAAGGTGCTCTACAGGTGTCTCCGATGGTACTTGTTGAGTTGGCATAGATCGAGATTAGGATTTGTCACTCCGATTGTCGGAGAGGTATCTCTAGGCCTTCTCGGTAATGCACATCACTATAAGCCTTGCAAGCAATGTGACTAATGAGTTAGTTGCGGGATGATGCATTATGGAACGAGTAAAGATACTTGCCGGTAACGAGATTGAACTAGGTATTGAGATACCAACGATCGAATCTCGGGCAAGTAACATACCGATGATAAAGGGAACAACGTATGTTTTATGCGCTTTGACCGATAAAGATCTTCGAAGAATATGTAGGAGCCAATATGAGCATCCAGGTTCCACTATTGGTTATTGATCGAAGATGTGTCTCGGTCATGTCTACATAGTTCTCGAACCCGTAGAGTCCGCACGCTTAACGTTCGATGATGATCAGTATTATGAGTTTATGTGTTTTGATGTACCGATGGTTGTTCGGAGTCCCGGATGAGATCAGGGACATGACGAGGAGTCTCGAAATGTTTGAGATGTAAAGATCGATATATTGGAAGGCTATATTCGGACATCGGAAAGGTTCTAAGTGGTTCGGGTATTTATCGGAGTACCGGAGAGTTACATGAATTCGCCGGGAAGTATATGGGCCTCATTGGGCTTTAGGGGAGAAAGAGGGGTTGCCTAGGGCAGGCCGCGCACCCCCCCATGGACTAGTCCGAATTGGACTAGGGGGAGGGGCGGCGCCCCCTCCTTCCTTCTCTTCTCTCTTCCCCTTCCTTTTCTCCTACTCCTACTACTTGGTAGGGGGGAATCCTACTCCCGGTGGGAGTAGGAGTCCCCAGGGTGCGCCATAGTAGAGGGCCGGCCCTCCCCCTCCTCCACTCCTTTATATACGGGGTGGGGGCACCCCATAGGACACACAAGTTGATCATTGATCCCTTAGCCGTGTGCGGTGCCCCCCTCCACCATAATCCACCTCGGTCATATCGTCATAGTGCTTAGGCGAAGCCCTGCGCCGGTAGCTTCATCATCACTGTCATCATGCCGTCGTGCTGACGAAGCTCTCCCTCAACACTCTGCTGGATCGTGAGTTCATGGGACATCACCGAGCCAAACGTGTGCAGATCGCGGAGGTGCCATACTTTCGGTAATAGGATCGGTCGGATCGTGAAGACGTACGACTACATCAATCGTGTTGTCATAACGCTTCCGCTTATGGTCTACGAGGGTACGTGGACAACACTCTTCCCCTGTCGTTGCTATGCATCACCATGATAGATCTTGCGTGTGCGTACGATTTTTTTTTGAAATTACCGCGTTCTCCAACAGTGGCATCCGAGCCAGGTCTATGCATAGATGTTATATGCACAAGTAGAACACAAAGGAGTTGTGGGCATGGGTATATACATATTGCTTGCCGTCACTAGTTGATTCTTGATTCAGCGGTATTGTTGGATGAAGCGGCTCAAACCGACATTACGCGTATGCTTACGCGAGACTGGTTCTACCGACGTGCTTCGCACACAGGTGGCTAGTGGGTGTCTGTTTCTCCAACTTTACTTGAATCGGATTCAATGAATAGGGTTCTTTCTGAAGATCAAAAAGCAATCACTATACCGCGTTGTGGTTTTTGATGCGTAGGTAAGAACGATTCTTGCTCAGCCTGTAGCAGCCACGTAAAACTTGCAACAACAAAGTAGAGGACGTCTAACTTGTTTTTGCAGGGCTTGTTGTGATGTGATATGGTCAAGACGTGATGAGATATAAGTTGTTGTATGAGATGATCATGTTTTCGCTGAAGTTATCGGCAACTGGCAGAAGCCTTATGGTTGTCTCTTTATTGCATAAGATGCAAGCGCCAAATAATTGCTTTACTTTATCGCTATGCGATAGCAATAGTTGGCGAGACGACCATGTGATGACACGTTGATAGAGATCAAGATGATGGAGATCATGGTGTCATGCCGGTGATGATAGAGATCATGACGGTACTTTGGAGATGGAGATCAAAGGCACAAGATGATCATGGCCATATCATGTTACATATTTTGATTGCAAGTGATGTTTATCCTTTATGCATCTTATTTTGCTTAGTTCGGCGATAGCATTATAAGATGATCTCTCACTAAATTTCAAGGTATAAGTGTTCTCCCTGAGTATGCACCTTCGCGACAGTTCGTCGTGCCGAGACACCACGTGATGATCGGGTGTGATAATCTCTATGTTCACATACAATGGGTGCAAGCCAGTTTTGCACACGCGGAATACTCAGGTTAAACTTGACGATCCTAGCATATGCAGATATGGCCTCGGAACACTGGAGACCGAAAGGTCGAGCGTGAATCATATAGTAGATATGATCAACATAGTGATGTTCACCATTGAAAACTACTCCATCTCACGTGATGATCGGACATGGTTTAGTTGATTTGGATCGCGTGATCATTTAGATGGCTAGAGGGATGTCTATCTAAGTGGGAGTTCTTAAGTAATATGATTAGTTGAACTTTAATTTATCATGAACTTAGTCCTGATAGTATTTGCATAACTATGTTGTAGATCAATAGCTCGCGATGTAGCTCCCCGTTTATTTTTGATATGTTACTAGAGAAAAACTATGTTGAAAGATGATAGTAGCAATGATGCCGACTAGGTCCGTGATCTGAGGATTATCCTCATTGCTGCACATAAGAATTATGTCCTTGATGCACCGCTAGGTGACAGACCTATTGCAGGAGAAGATACAGATGTTATGAACGTTTGGTAAAGCTCGGTATGATGACTACTTGATAGTTTAGTGCATGATGCTTTACGGCTCAGAACCGGGACTTCAAGAATGTTTTGAACGCCACAAAGCATATAAGATGTTCTAAGAGTTGAAATTGGTATTTCATACTCATGCCCGTGTCGAGAGGTAGAAGACCTTTGACAGTGCTTTGTCTACAAGATGGAGGAGAATAGCTCAACCAGTGAGCATGTGCTCAGATTGTCTGGGTACTACAATTGCTTGAATCAAGTGGGAGTTAATCTTCCAGATAAGATAGTAATTGATAAAGTTCTCTAGTCACTATCGCCAAGTTATTAGAACTTAGTGATGAACTATAATATGCAAGGGATAACGAAAGTAATTCCCAAGCTCTTCGTGATGCTGAAATCAGCGAAGGTAGAAATCAAGAAATATCATCAAGTGTTGATGGTTAACAAAACCATTAGTTTCAAGAAAAGGGCAAAGGGAAAGAAAGAGGAACTTCAAAGAAGAAAGGCAAGCAAGTTGCCACTCCCATGAAGAAGCTCAAAGCTAGACCCAAGCCTGGAACTGAGTGCTTCTACTACAAAGGAAATGGTCACTGGAAGTGGAACTGCCCTAAATACTTGGTGGATAAGAAGGATGGCAAAGTGAACAAAAGTATATATTTGATATACATGTTATTGATGTGTACTTTACTAGTGTTTATAACAACACCTCAGTATTTGATACTGGTTCAGTTACTAAGAGTAGTAACTCAAAATGGGAGTTACAAAATAAACAGAGACTAGTTAAGGGCGAGGTGATGATGTGAGTTGGAAGTGATTCCAAGGTTGATAAGATCACCATCGCACACTCCCTTTACCTTCGGGATTAGTGTTGAACCTAAAATAAATGTTATTTGGTGTTTGCGTAAAGCATAATATGATTGGATCATGTTTATTGCAATACGGTTATTCATTTAAGTCAAGGATAATTGTTATTCTGTTTACATGAATAAAACCTTCTGAAGTCATACACCCAAGATGAATGGTTTATTGAATCTCGATTGTAGTAATACACATATTCATAATATTGAAGCCAAAAGATGCAAAGTTAATAATGATAGTGCGACTTATATGTGGCACTGCCGTTTAGGTCATATTGATGTAAAGCGCATGAAGAAACTCCATGCTGATGGGATTTTGGAATCACTTGACTATGAATCATTTGATGCTTGCGAACCATGCCTCGTGGGCAAGATGACTAAAACTCCGTTCTCCGGAACAATGGAGCAAGCAACTGACTTATTGGAAATAATACATACTGATGTATGCAATCCGATGAGTGTTGAGGCTCGCAGCGGGTATCATTATTTTCTGATCTTCACAGATGATTTGAGAAGATATGGGTATATCTACTTGATGAAACATAAGTATTGAACATTTGAAAAGTTCAAAGAATTTCAGAGTGAAGTGGAAAATCATCGTAACAAGAAAATAAAGTTTCTGCGATCTGATCGTGGAGGAGAATATTTGAGTTACGAGCTTGGTCTTCATTTGAAATAATGCGGAATAGTTTAGCAACTCACGCCACCTGGAATACCACAACGTAATGGTGTGTCCGAACGTCATAACCGTACTTTATTAGATATGGTGCAATCTATGATGTCTCTTACCGATTTATCACTATCATTTTGGGGTTATGCATTAGAGACAGCTGCATTCACATTAAATAGGGAACCATCTAAATCCATTGAGACGACACCATATGAACTGTGGTTTAGCAAGAAACCTAAGTTGTCATTTCTTAAAGTTTGGGGCTATGATGCTTATGTGAAAAAGTTTCAACCTGATAAGCTCGAACCCAAATCGGAGAAATGCGTCTTCATAGGATACCCAAAGGAAATTGTTGGGTACACCTTCTATCACAGATCCGAAGGCAAGATATTCGTTGCTAATAATGGATCCTTTCTAGAGAATAAGTTTCTCTCGAAAGAAGTGATTGGGAGGAATGTAAAACTTGATGAGGTAATTGTACCTTCTCCCAAATTGGAAAGTAGTTCATCACAGAAATCAGTTCTAGTGATTCCTACACCAATTAGTGAGGAAGTTAATGATGATGATCATGAAACTCCAGATCAAGTTACTACCGAACCTCGTAGGTCAACCAGAATATGTTCCGCACTAGAGTGGTACGGTAATCCTGTTCTGGGGGTCATGTTACTTGACCATGACAAACCTACAAACTATGAGGAAGCGATGATGAGCCCAGATTCCGCGAAATGGCTTGAAGCCATGAAATCTGAGATGAGATCCATGTATTAGAACAAAGTATGGACTTTGATTGACTTTCCCATTGATCGGTGAGCCATTAAGAATAAATGGGGTTTCAAGAGGAAGATGGACACTGATAGTAGTGTTACTATCCACAAAGCTCGAATTGTTGCAAAAGGTTTTCGACAAGTTCAAGACGTTGACTACGATGAGATTTTCTACCTCGTAGCGATGCTTAAGTCTGTCCGAATCATGTTAGCAATTGCCACATTTTATGAAATCTGGCAAATGGATGTCAAAACTGCATTCCTTAATGGATTTCTTAAAGAAGAGTTGTATATGATGCAACAAGAAGGTTTTGTCAATCCTAAAGGTGCTAACAAAGTGTGCAAGCTCCAGCGATCCATCTATGGACTGGTGCAAGCATCTCGGAGTTGGAATATATACTTTGATAAAGTGATCAAAGCATATGGTTTTATACAGACTTGCAGTGAAGCCTGTATTTACAAGAAAGTGAGTGGGAGCACTACAACATTTCTGATAAGTATATGTGAATGACATATTGTTGATCAGAAATAATTTTCTGGAAAGCATAAAGGAGTGTTTGAAAAGAGTTTTTCAAATAAAGACCTCGATGAAGCTACTTACATATTGAGCATCAAGATCTATAGAGATAGATCAAGACGCTTGATATATTTTCAATGAGTACATACCTTGACAAGATTTTAAAGTAGTTCAAAATGGAAAAGTCAAAGAAGGAGTTCTTGCCTGTGTTGCAAGGTGTGAAGTTGAGTAAAGACTCAAAACCGACCATGACAGAAAATAGAAAGAGAATGAAAAGTCATTCCCTATGCCTCAGTCATAGGTTCTATAAAGTATGCTATGCTGTGTACCATACCTATTGTGTACCTCGCCATAAGTTTGGCAAGAGGGTACAATAGTGATCCGGGAGTGGATCACTGGACATCGGTCAAAAATATCCTTAGTGGAATAAGGAAATGTTTCTCGGTTATGGAGGTGACAAAGAGTTCGTCGTAAAGAGTTACGTCGACGCAAGCTTTAACACCGATCTGGATGACTTTAAGTCTCGATCTAGATACATATCGAAAGTGGGAGCAATTAGCTAGAGTAGCTCCGTGCAAAGCATTGTAGACATAGAAAATTTGCAAAATATATACGACTCTGAATGTGGCAGACCCATGACTAAATTTCTCTCACAAGCAAAGCATGATCACTCTTTGGGTGTTAATCACATAGCGATGTGAACTAGATTATCGACTCTAGTAAACCCTTTGGGTGTTAGTCACATGGAGATGTGAACTAATCACATAAAGATGTGAACTATTGGTGTTAAATCACATGACGATGTGAACTAGATTGTTGACTCTAGTGCAAGTGGGAGACTGCTACCTCTTGAGCATTGTGTTGGTTTTCCCTTGAAGAGGAAAGGGTGATGCAGCAGAGCAGCGTAAGTATTTCATTCAGTTTTTGAGAACCAAGGTATCAATCCAGTAGGAGGCCACGCACGAGTCCCTCACACCTACACAAACAAATAAACTCCTCGCAACCAACGCGATAAAGGGGTTGTCAATCCCTTCACGGTCACCTACGAGAGTGAGATCTGATAGATATGATAAGATAATATTTTTGGTATTTTTATGATAAAGAGAAATAAAGATACAAGTAAAATAAATGGCAAAGGAAATAACTAAGAATTGGAAGATTAATATGATGGAAAATAGACCCGGGGGCCATAGGTTTCACTAGAGGCTTCTCTCGAGAGCATAAGTATTACGGTGGGTGAACAAATTACTGTTGAGCAATTGACAAAATTGAGCATAGTTATGAGAATATCTAGGTATGATCATGTATATAGGCATCACGTCCAAGACAAGTAGACCGACTCCTGCCTGCATCTACTACTATAACTCCACACATCGACCGCTATCCAGCATGCATCTAGAGTATTAAGTTCAAGAGAACAGAGTAACACTTTAAGCAAGATGGCATGATGTAGAGGGATAAACTCATGCAATATGATATAAACCCCATCTTGTTATCCTCGATGGCAACAATACAATACGTGCCTTGCTGCCCCTACTGTCACTGGGAAAGGACACCGCAAGATTGAACCCAAAGCTAAGCACTTCTCCCATTGCAAGAAAGATCAATCTAGTAGGCCAAACCAAACTGATAATTCGAAGAGACTTGCAAAGATAACCAATCATACATAAAAGAATTCAGAGAAGATTCAAATATTGTTCATAGATAAACTTGATCATAAACCCACAATTCATCGATCTCAACAAACACACCGCAAAAGAAGATTACATGGAATAGATCTCCACAAGAGAGGGGGAGAACTTTGTATTGAGATCCAAAAAGAGAGAAGAAGCCATCTAGCTAATAACTATGGACCCGTAGGTCTGAAGTAAACTACTCACACTTCATCGGAGAGGCTATGGTGTTGATGTAGAAGCCCTCCGTGATCGATACCCCCTCCGGTGGAGCTCCGGAAAAGGCCCCAAGATGGGATCTCGTGGATACAGAAAGTTACAGCGGTGGAATTAGGGTTTTGGCTCCGTATCTGGTAGTTTGGGGGTACGTAGGTATATATAGGAGGAAGGAGTACGTCGGTGGAGCAACATGGGCCCCATGAGGGTGGAGGGCGCGCTTGGGGGGGGGGGGGGGGGCGGCAGGCGCGCCCCCTACCTCGTGCCTTCCTGGTTGATTGCTTGACGTAGGGTCCAAGTCCTCTGGATCATGTTCGTTCCAAAAATCACGTTCCCGAAGGTTTCATTCCGTTTGGACTCCGTTTGATATTCTTTTTTTGCAAAACCCTAAAATAGGCAAAAACAGCAATTTTGGGCTGGGCCTCCGGTTAATAGGTTAGTCTCAAAAATAATATAAAAGTGTATAATAAAGCCCAATAATGTCCAAAACAGGATATAATATAGCATGGAACAATCAAAAATTATAGATACGTTGGAGATGTATCAAGTATCCCCAAGCTTAATTCCTGCTCGTCCTCGAGTAGGTAAATGATAAAAATAGAATTTTTGATGTGGAATGCTACTTGGCATAATTTCAATGTAATTCTCTTAATTGTGGTATGAATATTCAGATCCGAAAGATTCAAGACAAAAGTTTAATATTGACATAGAAATAATAATACTTCAAGCATACTAACTAAGCAATTATGTCTCTTCAAAATAACATGGCCAAAGAAAGTTATGCCTACAAAATCATATAGTCTGGCTATGCTCCATCTTCACCACACAAAGTAATCAAATCATGCACAACCCCGATGACAAGCCAAGCAATTGTTTCATACTTTTGGTGTTCTCAAACTTTTTCAATCTTCACGCAATACATGAGCGTGAGCCATGGAGATAGCACTATAGGTGGAATAGAATGGTGGTTGTGGAGAAGACAAAAAGGGAGAAGATAGTCTCACATCAACTAGGCGTGTCAATGGGCTATGGAGATGCCCATCAATAGATATCAATGTGAGTGAGTAGGGATTGCCATGCAACGGATGCACTAGAGCTATAAGTATATGAAAGCTCAACAAAAATAAACTAAGTGGGTGTGTCTCCAACTTGCTTGCTCACGAAGACCTAGGGCATTTTGAGGAAGCCCATCGTTGGAATACACAAGCCAAGTTCTATAATGAAAAATTCCCACTAGTATATGAAAGTGATAGAATAAGAGACTCTCTATCATGAAGATCATGGTGCTACTTTAAAGCACAAGTGTGGAAAAAAGGATAGTAGTATTGCCCCTTTTTATTTATTCTTTTTTTGGGCCTTCTTTTTTTGGCCTTTCTCTTTTTTTATTGGGACAATACTCTATGAATGATGATCATCACACTTCTATTTATTTACAACTCAATGATTACAATTCGATACTATAACAAAGTATGACTCTATATGAATGCCTCCGGCGGTGTACCCGGATAGCAATGATGCATGCGTGACTTATATGAAAGAATTATGAATGGTGGCTTTGCCACAACTAAAATGTTAACTACATGATCATGCAAAGCAATATGACAATGATGGAGCATGTCATAGTAAACGGATCGGTGGAAAGTTGCATGGCAATATATCTCCGAGTGTCTATGGAAATGCCATAATAGGTAGGAATGGTGGCTGTTTTGAAGAAGGTATATGGTGGGTTTAGGATACCTGCGAAAGGTGCGCGGTATTAGAGAGGCTAGCAATGGTGGAAGGGTGAGAGTGCATATAATACATGGACTCAACATTAGTCATAAAGAACTCACATACTTATTGCAAAAATCTATTAGTTATCGAAGCAAAGTACTACATGCATGCTCCTAGGGGGATAGATTGGTTGGAAAAGACCATCGCTCGTCCCCGACCGCCACTCATAAGGAGGACAATCAATAAATACATCATGCTTCGACTTCTTAACATAACGGTTCACCATACGTGCATGCTACAGGAATCACAAAGTTCAACACAAGCATTTCTCAAATTCACAACTACTCAACTAGCACGACTCTAATATCACCATCTCCATATCTCAAAACAATTATCAAGTTTCAAACTTCTCATAGTATTCAATACACTCATAAGAAAATTTTATTATTATTCTTGAATGCCTAACATAATAAAGCAAATTACCATGCTGTTTTGCAGGACTCTCAAAATAATCTAAGTGAAGCATGAGAGAACAATGGTTTCTATAAAACAAATCCACCAACGTGCTCTAAAAGATATAAGTGAAGCACTAGAGCAAAAATTATATAACTCAAAAGATATAAGTGAAGCACATAGAGTATTCTACCAATTTCCGAATCATGAGTGTCTCTCTCAAAAAGGTGTGTGCAGCAATGATGATTGTGGAAAACTAACAAATAAAGAATCAAATAATACAAGATGCTCCAAGCAAAACACATAGCATGTGGTAAATAAAAATATATCTCCAAGTAAAGTTACCGATAGAAGTAAACGAAAGAGGGGATGCCTTCCGGGGCATCCCCAAGCTTTGGATTTTAGGTGTCCTTAGATTATCTTGGGGGTGCCATGGGCATACCCAAGCTTAGGCTCTTTCCACTCCTTGTTCCATAATCCATCAAATCTTTAACTACAAGCATGGCGATAGCGTCTGCAAGACTACTAGTTCTATGAAGGATAGAGCTACCCATAGAAGGCAAAGCACCGACACAAGTAAAGAAATCTTGGATAACTCCTTTTCCAATAATATTACCACTACCAATTCAGAATTTTTTTGTATGTAAGATAGGGGGTTCTTCAGCAGGAGCATCAGAATTTTTCATGATATTATTATTGTCCATATCGACAATAATTTCCTCGATTTCAGACATAACGACGGAAAGTGCAAGGGGCAAAAAGAGGAAAATAGAGAAAGAGAGGGAGGATGGAGAGAGAGAGGGCGAATAAAACGGCAAGGGTGAAGTGGGGGGAGAGGAAAATGAGAGGCAAATGCAAATAATGTAATGCGGGAGATAAGGGTTTGTGATGGGTACTTGGTATGTTGACTTTTGCGTAGACTCCCTGGCAACGGCGCCAGAAATCCTTCTTGCTACCTCTTGAGCACCGTGTTGGTTTTTCCTTGAAGAGGAAAGGGTGATTCAACAGAGTAGCGTAAGTATTTCCCTTAGTTTTTGAAAACCAAGGTATCAATCCAGTAGGAGGCCACGCACGAGTCCCTCGCACCTACACAAACAAATAAACTCCTCGAAACCAACGCGATAAAGGGGTTGTCAGTCCCTTCACGGTCACCTACGAGAGTGAGATCTGATAGATATGATAAGATAATATTTTTGGTATTTTTATGATAAAGAGAAATAAAGATACAAGTAAAATAAATGGCAAAGGAAATAACTAAGTATTGGAAGATCAATATGATGGAAAATAGACCCGGGGGGCATAAGTTTCACTAGAGGCTTCTCTCAAGAGCATAAGTATTACGGTGGGTGAACAAATTACAGTTGAGCAATTGATAGAATTGAGCATAGTTATGAGAATATCTAGGTATGATCATGTATATAGGCATCACATCCAAGACAAGTAGACCGACTCCTGCCTGCATCTACTACTATTACTCCACACATCGACCGCTATCCAGCATGCATCTAGAGTATTAAGTTCAAGAGAACAGAGTAACGCTTTAAGCAAGATGACATGATGTAGAGGGATAAACTCATGCAATATGATATAAACCCCATCTTGTTATCCTCGATGGCAACAATACAATACGTGCCTTACTGCCCCTACTGTCACTGGGAAAGGACATCGCAAGATTGAACCCAAAGCTAAGAACTTCTCCCATTGCAAGAAAGATCAATCTAGTAGGCCAAACCAAAATGATAATTCGAAGAGACTTGCAAAGATAACCAATCATACATAAAAGAATTCAAAGAAGATTCAAATATTGTTCATAGATAAACTTGATCATAAACCCAAAATTTATCGATCTCAACAAACACACCGCAAAAGAAGATTACATCGAATAGATCTCCACAAGAGAGGGGGAGAACTTTGTATTGAGATCCAAAAAGAGAGAAGAAGCCATCTAGCTAATAAATATGGACCCGTAGGTCTGAAGCAAACTACTCACACTTCATCGGAGAGGCTATGGTGTTGATGTAGAAGCCCTACGTGATCGATACCCCCTCAGGCGGAGCTCCGGAAAAGGCCCCAAGATGGGATCTCGTGGATACAGAAAGTTACGGCGGTGGAATTAGGGTTTTGGCTCCGTATATGGTAGTTTGGGGGTACATAGGTATATATAGGAGGAAGGAGTACGTCGATGGAGCAACGTGGGCCCCACGAGGGTGGAGGGCACGCCTAGGGGGGTAGGCGCGTGATACGTCTTCAACGTATCTATAATTTTTGATTGTTCCATGCTATTATATTATCAACCTTGGATGTTTTATATGCATTTATATGCTATTTTATATGATTTTTGGGACTAACCTATTAACCTAGAGCCCAGTGCCAGTTTTCTGTTTTTTCCTTGTTTTAGAGTATCGCAGAAAAGGAAAATCAAACGGAGTCCAATTGACCTGAAACTTCACGGAACTTATTTTTGGACCAGAAGAAGCCCATAGAGTATCGGAGTTGGACCAGGAGAGTCCCGGGCTGCCCACGAGGGTGGGGGGCACGCCCCCTGTCTCGTGGACAGCCTGGAGGTCCATCGATGTACTTCTTCCTCCCATATATACCCATATACCCTAAAAACTTTGAGGAGTAGAATAGATCGGGAGTTCCGCCGCCAGAAGCCTCCGTAGCCAACGAAAACCAATCTAGACCCATTCTGGCACCCTGCCGGAGGGGGGCAATCCCTCTCCGGTGGCCATCTTCATCATCCCGACGCTCTCCATGATGAGGAGGGAGTAGTTCACCCTCGGGGCTGAGGATATGTACCAGTAGCTATGTGTTTGATCTCTCTCTCTCTCTCTCTCTCTTGTGTTCTTGAGGTGGTACGATCTTGATGTATCGCGAGCTTTGCTATTATAGTTGGATCTTATGATGTTTCTCCCCCCTCTACTCTATTGTAATGGATTGAGTTTTCCCTTTGAAGTTATCTTATCGGATTGAGTCTTTAAGGATTTTAGAACACTTGATGTATGTCTTGCGTGGGATACCCGTGGTGACAATGGGGTATTCTATTGATCCTCTTGATGTATATTTTGGTGATCAACTTGCAGGTTCCGTGACCTTGGGAATCTAGCATAGGGGTTGGCACACGTTTTCGTCTTGACTCTCCGGTAGAAACTTTGGGGCACTCTTTGAAGTACTTTGTGTTGGTTTGAATAGATGAATCTGAGATTGTGTGATGCATATCGTATAATCATACCCACGGATACTTGAGGTGACATTGGAGTATCTAGGTGACATTAGGGTTTTGGTTGATTTGTGTCTTAAGGTGTTATTCTAGTACGAACTCTAGGATAGATTGAACGAAAAGAATAGCTTCATGTTATTTTACTACAGACTCTTGAATAGATCGATCAGAAAGGATAACTTTGAGGTGGTTTCGTACCCTACCATAATCTCTTCGTTTGTTCTCCGCTATTAGTAGCTTTGGAGTGACTCTTTGTTGCATGTTGAGGGATAGTTATGTGATACAATTATGTTATTATTGTTGAGAGGACTTGCACTAGTGAAAGTATGAACCCTAGGCCTTATTTCAATGCATTGCAATACCGTTTATGCTCACTTTTACCATTTGCTACCTTGCTGTTTTTATATTTTCAGATTACAAAAACCATTATCTACTATCCATATTGCACTTGTATCACCATCTCTTGGACGAACTAGTGCACCTATACAATTTACCATTGTATTGGGTGTGTTGGGGACACAAGAGACTCTTTGTTATTTGGTTGCAGGGTTGCTTGAGAGAGACCATCTTCATCCTACGCCTCCTATGGATTGATAAACCGTAGGTCATCCACTTGAGAGAAATTTGCTACTGTCCTACCAACCTCTGCACTTGGAGGCCCAACAATGTCTACAAGAAGAAGGTTGTGTAGTAGACATCAGCGCGCCCCCTACCTCGTGCCTTCCTAGTTGATTGCTTGATGTAGGGTCCAAGTCCTCTGGATCATGTTCGTTCCAAAAATCACGTTCCCGAAGGTTTTATTCTGTTTGGACTCCGTTTGATATTTTTTTTCTACGAAACCCTAAAATAGGCAAAAAAACAACAATTCTGGGTTGGGCCTACGATTAATAGGGTAGTCCCAAAAATAATATAAAAATGTATAATAAACCCCAATAATGTCCAAAACAGGATATAATATAGCATGGAACAATCAAAAATTATAGATGCGTTGGAGACGTATCAGAGACTGAAGGAAATATGCCCTAGAGGCAATAATAAAGTTTTTATTTATATTTCCTTATATCATGATAAATGTTTATTATTCATTCTAGAATTGTATTAACCAGAAACTTAGTACATGTGTGAATACATAGACAAACAGAGTGTCACTAGTATGCCTCTACTTGACTAGCTCATTGAATCAAAGATGGTTAGGTTTCCTAGCCATAGACATGAGTTGTCATTTGATTAACGAGATCACATCATTAGAGAATGATGTGATTCACTTGACCCATTTCGTTAGCTTAGCATGATGATCGTTTAGTTTGTTGCTACTGCTTTCTTCATGACTTATACATGTTCCTCTGACTATGAGATTATGCAACTCCCGAATACCGGAGGAACACTTTGTGTGCTACCAAACTTCACAACGTAACTAGGTGATTATAAAGTGCTCTACAGGTGTCTCCGATGGTACTTGTTGAGTTGGCATAGATAGAGATTAGGATTTGTGACTCCGATTGTCAGAGAGGTATCTCTGGGCCCTCTCGATAATGCACATCACTATAAGCCTTGCAAGCAATGTGACTAATGAGTTAGTTGCGGGATGATGCATTACGGAACGAGTAAAGAGACTTGCCGGTAACGAGATTGAACTAGGTATTGAGATACCGACGATCGAATCTCGGGCAAGTAACGTACCGATGACAAAGGGAACAACGTATGTTGTTATGCGGTTTGACCGATAAAGATCTTCGTAGAATATGTAGGAGCCAATATGAGCATCCAAGTTCCACTATTGGTTATTTACCAGAGATGTGTCTCGGTCATGTCTACATAGTTCTCGAACCTGTAGGGTCCGCACGCTTAACGTTCGATGACGATCAGTATTATGAGTTTACGTGTTTTGATGTACCGTAGGTTGTTCGGAGTCCCGGATGAGATCAGGGACATAACGAGGAGTCTCGAAATGTTTGAGACGTAAAGATCGATATATTGGAAGGCTATATTCAAACATCGGAAAGGTTCTTAGTGGTTCAGGTATTTATCGGAGTACCGGAGAGTTACGAGAATTCGCCGGGGAGTATATGGGCCTTATTGGGCTTTAGGGGAGAAAGAGAGGGGTTGCCTAGGGCAGGTCGCGCCCCCAAGGCCTAGTCCGAATTGGACTAGGGGGAGGGGCGGCGCCCCCTCCTTCCTTCTATTCTCTCTTCCCCATCCTTTTCTCCTACTCCTACTACTTGGAAGGGGGAAATCCTACTCCCGGTGGGAGTAGTAGTCCCCAGGGTCGGCACTCCCCCTCCTCCACTCCTTTATATACGGGGAAGGGGCACCCCATAGGACAAACAAGTTGATCATTGATCCCTTAGCCGTGTGCGGTGCACCCCTCCACCATAATCCACCTCGGTCATATCGTTGTAGTGCTTAGGCGAAGCCCTGTGCCGGTAGCTTCATCATCACCGTCATCACGCCGTCGTGCTGACGAAGCTCTCCTTCGACACTCTACTGGATCATGAGTTCGTGGGACGTCACCGAGCCGAACGTGTGCAGATCGCAGAGGTGCCGTACTTTCGGTACTAGGACCGGTCGGATCATGAAGACGTACGACTACATCAACCGCGTTGTCATAACGCTTCAGCTTACGGTCTAAAAGGGTACGTGGACAACACTCTTCCCCTCTTGTTGCTATGCAACACCATGATTGATCTTGTGTGTGCGTAGGAATTTTATTTTGAAATTACTGTGTTCTCCAACAATAGCCACGAAAAACCAATCTAGACCATGTTCCGGCACCCTGTCGGAGGGGGAAATCATCACCGGTGGCCATCTTCATCATCCCGGCGGCCACCATGATGAGAAGGGAGTACTCCACCCTCGGGGTTGAGGGTTTGTACCAGTAGCTATGTGTTTAATCTCTCTCTCTCTCTCTCTCGTGTTCTTGAGATGTCATGATCTTGATGCATCACGAGCTTTGTTAATATAGTTGGATCATATGGTGTTTTCCCCTCTCTATCTTGTTGTGAATTGAGTTTGCCCTTTGAGATTTTGTTCTTATCGGATTGAATACTTTTATGGATTTGAGAACACTTGATGTATGTCTTGCTATGGATACCCGTGGTGACAATGGGGTATCATATTGATTCATTCGATATGTATTTTGGCACTCAACTCGCGGATTCCCGAGGTGACATTGGGGTAATCTATGCTAGGGGTTGATGCACGTTCTCGTCTTTGTTTCTCAGGTAGTAATCTTGGGGCACTCTTTGAGGTTCTTTGTGTTGGATTGAGTATTATGAATCTGAAATTGTTTGATGCATATCGTATAATCAACTCACGGATACTCGCGGTGACATTGGAGTATCTAGGTGCCATTAGAGTTGGTTGATGTGTATCATATGGTGTTATTTTAGTACGAACTCTTGGATAGATCGACCGGAAAGAATAGCTTGGTGTTATTTTAGTACGAACTCTAGGATAGATTGATCGGGAAAAACAACTTTGAGGTGGTTTCGTACCCTACGAACAATTCCTTCGTATGTTCTCCGCTTGATAGGAACTTTGGAGTGATTCTTCATCGCACGTTGAGGGAAGGTTATATGATCAAATTATATTAGCATTGTTTAGAGATTTCACGAGCGAAAGTACGGACCCTAGGCCTCATTTCCAAGCATTGCAATACCGTTTGTGCTTCGTTTTATCAATTGCTACCTTGCTGTTTTTTATTGTTTCTATTACAAAAATCAATATCTACTATCATTACTGTGCTTTTATTACCATCTCCTCGCTGAACTAGTGCACCTATACAAATTACCATTGTATTTGGTGCGTTGGGTACACAAGAGACTTTTTGTTATTTGGTTGCAGGGTTGTTTGAGAGAGACCATCTTCATCCTACGCCTCCTACGGATTGATAAACCTTAGGCCATGCACTTGAGGGAAAATTGCTACTGCCCTACAAAACTCTGCCCTTGGATGCCCAACACGAGTCTACAAGAACAAGTTGTGTAGTAGACATCAGCGGGGCACGTGGAAACGGAGCGGGGAAGACTCTCGGTGCTGCCGCATCGGGTGCGCCGCTTTGAATTAGATGGCTCCCTTGCTGCATCCTCTTGAGGGCGACGGCGGTGGGAGGAGTTGGTGTCGTGGGAGGCCCATGCGAACAGACCGACGATGATGGCTGCGTCGGCGGATCATGGTATGGCGCACCCGGGGGCAGTGGTGGCTCCATCAGGCCGAATTCCGGCGCGACAAGGCCGGACGACGAGGTCGAAGGACAGATGGGCGGCAACATAGGGGCGGGAGGAGGGAAACGTAAGCTAGCGGAAGTGCTTTGCGCCAACCAAAAGGGGATCTGACAAAATTGGGGGGATTCCCGCGCATGGAGGAAATAGGCTCGTGGATGCGGGATCACACAATCTTTTTTCCAGGACATCCTGATTTGGCGGATCTACTCAGGCTGGCAATGCAAGATGGATCCCACAAACCTGCGGTTATTTTAGTAGATGGCCCAATTTGCGGGATCTGCTAGAGATGCTCTAAGCCCATAAACTAATTCAGGGGTGTCAACTAGAAAATTGTTATCCCCGTCTCCGAAGTGTAGTAAGTGCGCCACCTAGATTCAAAATTCAAAATCTGTTTGACCGGCCAACTGATGCCGTTGGTCCATGACAAGTCAGATAGGGACACTTACACGGGTAGCATCCGATGATGGGAAATATGCAAGAAAAGAAAATTTGCTCTCTTTTCATATCTTCATTTTTTAGATGAACGACATATGCCAGATTTTATAGATAAAGCCAAATAACGACAAACCTGGGTTCACATCAATAATCCCCCATGGACCAAGAACACAATAAGAACAACTTAAGGGCGGAGACAAGAACAATACACATCAGAAGGCACACACTATCTACAAGCAAAACAAGCTAAAACCTCAACCGGGAGCACACCAACACATCCCTAGGACATCACATCTTGATCCATGTTGCATATGGAGATAGCTGATGCCCTTACATGAGAGACCAACAACTCGGTGGCCTCCAAGTCGCAGTCCTTAGTCAATGATTTTCACAGCTGTAACAAAGAGATTTTTTTGAAGATATGATCAACATGTTTGTTAGGGAAAACATGCTCAATAGTAAATTTGTTCCTAGTAGCCCATAGCACCCAACAGACAACTGGGAACCCAAACCAAAAAATTGTTCTAACTTGCCTAGAGAGGGTACCAGCAAAATTACGGAGTTTCACAAACAAATCAGGGGCCCACTAAGCATCCAACACAGGCTAGATACAACACTAGAACACATCTGCCAAGTCACACTTAAAAATAATATGATCTGTGTCCTCTAGGTAACTAATACGTCTCCAACGTATCTATAATTTTTGATTGTTAAATGCTACTATATTATCACTTTTGTATACTCAATATATCATTTTTTCTGAACTAGCCTTTTTAATTTAGTGCCAAATGTCGGTTCCTGTTTTTTGCATGTTTTTTGCTTTGCAGAAAATCGATACATACGAAGGTCTAAACATGACGAAACCTTTGACAATTTTTTCTGAAACATAAGAGACCCTAGAAGCTTCGGGGGGTGACTAGAAGATGGAGCACGGGTGTTAGGACCAAGAGTATATCGACCAGAGGAGGGGTGAATGGGAGATTCAAATTTCTTTCGAAAGCTTTGAAACTTAACCCAATCACAACAGCAGAATAAAGTGTCGAAGGAAATATACTGAATCAGTCTTCTTTGTCAGAAGCATATTCTTCGAGAAAAGCACTGACAACAGCACAAGCTTGATAGATCATAGGTTTAATGACAAAGAGGGTTATGCAATAGGCAAACAGATGTAACAGGATAAGACACAACATAATAGATACTAAATAGAATGCTACTCACAGATTGCACAAGTAAAATAGAGGTACATGATGGTAGTGAACAAATACAAGTAATGACGAAGAACATGTAAAGAAACAGACACACGGTATGAAGACAACAGTACAGACTGATCAAGAAATTTATCGGCACAGAGTACGAATAAGAACTACTGAAGGAAATGTAGTAGAATAGAAATAACCAGTGGTGCTCGATGGTGACAAAGAGATTTGGTAGACCAGTTCAACCTTCTGCCAAAGGGCTACATCTGGTTGGAGGGGCTGTGACTTAACACGGAAGATAAACTCTCTTCACCCTATTCTCCTTCAATGCAGAGCTGATCAGACTCAGGTTGATTTCACTCGTGGTGGATCCTTGTCGGCAATCTCCAAACCTTCGGTCAACCTTCGCAAACCACGATCACTCTTGGTTGCTGAAGATCAGGCTCGGTGAAGACAACAACTCTTCAACACTCGAAGCCAAACCTATCCATCTAGAGTGTGCGCAACTCTCAAGAGTAATAGGTACAAGAACCCTCACTCAGAACTGATGTGATGCTAAACCACTGTCTAAGTTTGGGCTCTTGGTTTTTCTCTTGGTGGATCTTAAACTCAAATCACTCGGAGAGGGGTTGCTCAAATCAATCTTCTCAGAAATCTCAAGCAGAGCAGCCAACGGACAATGTTGGAGCGGGGTGGCTATTTATAGCCGTAGCCTTCCTGGATGGGAAATAACCAAATTGGACATCGGCCTCAGCCAATGGCCGAACGACACGATTCCAACGGTCGGATTCAAGCACAATGGTAACATTCCTTGCGGAGCAAGAAATGCTAACTCCTCGGTCCGAGGCAAATCTCTTGCAGCAAAGAAGATCACGGTCTCTTGCTGGCAAGTATTTGCTCGGAGCACGAAGAGGTTTCTCTTGCATCTCTCATAGGTTTTGGCTAAGCATCATAGTGGATCTAAGCATCGAGAACCTATACCCCTCTTAGTAGTATGGAGGTCCTATGACTCAAATAAATGTATGAAGAACAACTAAATGAATGCTACGTCTTCACATAGTATTCGACTTCCATCGTTGCAGTCAATCTTCAGACGACAGTACCGAATCAAAAGCTTCGCTTCAGGAGAAAATCTTCGAGGGGTCGATTTATTCTCATTAATCTTCTCGACTCTATCACTTCAACAAGTATAGCTCATTCTTCTCTGCAATGCATATGTGCTTCGATGAAGTTCCTCGAACTCAGCACCAGAGACACCATATTCTTCGGTCGTGTATGGACTTTTTCTCTCTGTATGAACTAGAAAACAAATTAGTCCATACTTGTTTCTGTCAACAATCTCCAAAACACAAGGTAGGTAGATACTGCACCAACAATCTCCCCCTTTTTGGATGATTGTTGACAAAACATATCACAGCGAATGATAGATAAGGAATGAAATGTAATGAGAAGATTTAATGAAAAGACGAGAGATAATTATGAAGATAAAATATTCTCCCCCTTAAGATATGCTTCGGTTTGGGGAACAATATTTCTCTTCGTATGAGTTTCATTGACAGCATATCATACACTTGAGTTCTTTCAATGCACTCGACAGTGTCTGAGGTGGTTCCTGTCACAAAACTTCGACAAGGGTTAGATGTGAAACAAGCATTGAGAGATTTGTGACATGGATAAGTCATGAATGTTTTCTCGTAACACAATTTTAATACACACGAGATATAGTTTTCCTACATGTTAGATATTCGATATGATCAGAGCAAGATCGAATAATAATTCGTTGCTCAAAGTGGATAAGCTTTGAAGGTGATTTTCCTGCAATAGAGATGATGCAAATGATATCTGAGAGGAAAACACTTTGTTAGTCATATAGATAGTCTTCAATAAGGCATTTGTGCATTGACCGACTTTATCTTCCTACATGGTTAGATAATGAGAGACAACAATAAGAGCATATCCAACCACAACAGTTATAGAACATATAGTGCTTGAGGTACTTTCTCAATATAATATCATCATTTGATGATTCTCTGTTCTTTTTCGAGGAGCAATTATGTGTCCCTGTAAAAGAAATGATTTCCGATGATAATCAATCATAGGGAAAACATTCAATGGCACCTGGAGACAAATAATGCGAAGCAAATGATATTGCAGGCGGGGGTTATTAACGTTACATGCCGATTGAGTTTTTCAGCACCACATGCGGTGCGATAATGTTCTTGAAGCAAATTGTTTGAGGGAAAACCAAATGGCAAATGAGAACACATGATGTCTACTACGCAACTTTATTCTTGTAGACTCGTGTTGGGCCTCCAAGCGCAGAGTTTTGTAGGACAGTAGCAATTTTCACTCAAGTGGATGACCTAAGGTTTGTCAATCCGTGGGAGGCGTAGGATGAAGATGGTCTCTCTCAAACAACCCTGCAACCAAATGCAAGAAATCTCTTGTGTACCCAAACACCTAATACAAGGCAAATTGTATAGGTGCACTAGTTCCGCGAAGAGATGGTGATAAAAGTGTAATATGAATGTAAGAATATTTTTTATAATCTGAATAAATAAAAACAGCAAAGTAGCAAATAGTAAACGAGCAAAAAATGGTATTGCAATGCTTGAAAATGAGGCATAGGGTCCGTACTTTTACTAGTGCAATCAATCAACAATGCTAATATAATTGGATCATATAACCATCCCTCAACATGCAATGAAGAATTACTCCAAAGTTCATATCTAGCGGAGAACATAAGAAGAAATCATTTGTAGCTAGGGTACGAAATCACCTCGAAGTTATTCTTTCCAATCGATCTATCCAAGAGTTCGCACTAAAATAACACCAAATAATTTCAGATTCATAATACTGAATCCAAGACAAAGAACCTCAAAGAGTGCCCCAAAATTTCTACTGGAGAAACAAAAGACGACAACATGCATCAACCCCTATGCATAGATTATCCCAATGTCACCGCGGAAATCCGCGAGTTGAGTGACAAAACACATATCAAGTGAATCAATCTGATACCCCATTGTCACCACGAGTATTCATTTGCAAGACATATATCAACTGCTCTCAAGTCCATAAAAGTATTCAATCCGATAACAACGAAATCTCAAAGGTAAAAACTCAATTCATCACAACAAGATAGAGAAGGGAAAACACCATAGGATCTGACTATATTAATAAAGCCCGCAATACATCGAGATCATGACATCTCAAGAACACGAGAGGGAGAGAGATTAAACACATAGCTAGTGGTACAAACCCTCAGCCTCGAGGGTGGACTACTCCCTTCTCATCGTGGTGACCGCAGGGATGATGAAGATGGCCATCGGTGATGATTTCCCCCTCCGGCGGAGTGCCGAAACAGGGTCTAGATTTGTTTTTCTTGGCTACAGAGGCTTGCGGTGGCGGAACTTCTGATCTAGGGTTACCCTGAGGGTCTTTGGAATATTTGACTATTTATAGGGTGAAGAGGGGGTACAGGAGGCCATCGAGGTGGGCACCAGGTGTGCCCTGGTGGGTTGTGCCCCCTCGGGGCACCCCCAGGTGCTTCTCTGGCCCACTAGATGTCATCTGGTCCATAAAAATCCATAAAAAGTTTCGCGGTGTTTGGACTCCGTTTGATATTGATTTCCCGTGATGTACTCCCTCCGTTCCGAAATAATTGTCGCTGGGAGAAATCTCCGACCAGGTGAAAATGAACGAAAGTACAGAACTACCCCTAACTTGAAATCAGATCATCGTCTTCCTCATTGTCTTCCTCCAGGGTAGCGCATCCAGGCCAGCAGCAGGCCCCTCCCCTCCTCCTCCAACTGCTCGTCCAGACCAGCAGCAAGCCCATCCTCCTCCTCCTCCGCCCTCCACTAGCCGGAGCCTCCACCATGCTCCTTCCTGTCGTCTAGCTGCTCATCCCCGTCGCCAGCAGCAGGCCCCTCCCTCCTCTGCCCTCCACCAGCAGGACCCTCCACCAGGCTCCTCCCTGTTGTCCAGTTGCTCATCCCCGTCACCAGCAGCAGGCCTAACCTCCTCCGCCCTAGTCTTGTCGCCGCCACCCTAGCGTCCTCGCCCTGCTGCCCAGACAGATCATCGCTGCGCCCCCGCCTGATCATCGCAACACACACCACTCCAGGCAGGTATTCCTCACCTCAAATTACAGAAATTAACAACACAAGATTGATTCAGTTAAATAGTACAACAGAATTTGAGGAATCACTAGAATTTCAAATTCAGGACTCAACTAAAATAAAAGAGACAAATAAAGGAGGCAAGTGCAGCCTGTAGCCCACATTTTCCATCAGTCATCCAAATATGGCTAATTAAACATGGCTTGCTTTGGTTGTGTGTTAAGCTTACATTTATTCTTTAAACATGGCTGGCTTTGGTTAGTTAGCAATGGCACTTTCAATTTACAGTCATAGCCAAGAAAAGAAAATGTAGGGTAAAGCAAAGAAAAGAGCACCTGACAAGGTGCACTATCTGCTTCTTACTATAGACATGAATACAAGGAGTACATCACTCTTTGTCTATAGGAGTAATATGAACATCATTCTACATGGGTCTCTGAACATCTTCTTACAAAGTTGGAGCATAATCACTTCATTTATCGATCTGTATATCATGGAAGATGAACAGAAGAATGTGCATGTACTTACAGTAGTATTTTGTCTTTGTACTCCAAATCTGGAAGCAGACAAAGATTTTCTTTACTTACCAAAAAGACACTTAAAATTGGAGTCTACAACAGTCTTTTGTCTATAGGAGTGAATATGCACTGGTCTACTCAAATTCTGGAAGCAATAGCACTAGTACTGTACATTTGTTTGCTTCAGTAGATGTATACACAAATCTGGAAGCAGGCAAAGGTTTTCTTTACCTACCAAAATCTGCTTCTGCTTTCTGGTAAATGGCTTGCATCGTCCTTGGATGAAGTGCATTGAAGTACTCCTATTAAAAGATGAACAGAAAAATGTTACTCCTACACTGTACTGAAAAAGTTGCACAAATCTCTACTGCCAAGCCTTGCATTCACAGAAATGAAGTACTCCATACTCCATACTATACATCCTTCCATAAGCAAAGAAGATGCCAACAAAGAAGATGCACATAAATCTCTACTCCATGCTTTAGTGAATTTAGTGAATCAAGTTAGTAGAAGCTACAGAAGCTACAGGAGATCACTAGAAATCTCTACTCCATGCTTTAGCACATTCACACACAGGAGATCACAGAAGAAGATGTGGAGATCCCATAAATCTGTGAGACCAGCCAAATTTCATCGCTTGATGGCCATTTAGACAATTTTGATAGTGGTGAACCTTATTTTATTTTAGTCAAAGCATCACAGTGACAGTGCTTATTTTATTTTAGTTTTTACAGTGGATACAATTTTGGCAGTAAAATCTACAATACTCCAATTTTACAAACTGAAAACTATGACAGTACAAGCAGATCTCAGTTTTCACATGGAAAATACACTTCTCATCTTTACAAACTGAAAATTACTGTATGATAGTGCAATCAGACCTCAGTTTCAAAATGGAAAATACACTTCTCAGTTTTACAAACTGAAAATTATGACATTACAAGAAGTTTCAAAATCTCCAAGAAGTCACCTGGAAATGCAAAGTCTCCAGGGGAAAGCACTCGAGTAAGCTCATCACCTTGAGAACTTCACAATAATAGCCATGATCTTCAAGCTATGTTTACAAGCAGATCTCAGTTTTTCAGTTTCACAAGCAGATCTCAATTTTTCAGTTTTGGCAGTCAAGCATCCTCACCTTTGCTCTGTCGTCGTGGGAGGCGACAGTGGTGGCTGCCCTATCCCCATGAGCTCGACGTGACGACCTCTCCTCTCTCCGGGCTCCGGCAACCTGCACCAGAACACCAACGCTGACCTTGCCTCCCCAACCTTGTACATGTATATACGACGGTCCATTTTCAGCAATCATATTGTACATATAAATTTGTTGTATTTGTTCAGACATCATGGACAACAACTTATAATTTGCCCATTTTTTGTTGGCTTTACTACTATTGCCCCTAACATTGACCAGGACCATGATCCTAGATTAAATTGTGCAAACTTCTGGGAAGAAAATTACTCCTGTTCTCAAGTTTATGATATAACCTGAAGGACAAAGAGTTCATTATCGACCAGCAGGTTCAGTTTTTTACCTCATTTTCCATTCCCACATTATCTCAATGCATTTTTAGCTTGATTCAGTCCTCCTCCATTGTCGTCATCAGTCCTCCTCGTCAATCTGCTGCAGCCGCACGGCTGGCTGCAGGCAGGTTGATGAGGGCATCTACTGTACAAAAGGCCCGCAAATCAAATCAAGTTCAATTCACAAAAGAAACATCAAATCACACGGCCGGAAGAGGGGAAGGGAACTTGCTCTGCTCCATGGAAGAGTTGGAGGAAGAAGAGACAACATGAAGAAGAGGACTGCGCATCAGGGACGAGTTCGGAGTGGCGCTGGTAAAGCTCAGAGATCTGCACCTGCTTGAATCGCCAAGTTCAATCCTTGTACTGCATGAAGAGAATAGATGAGCAGCAGCGAGGGAGCTAGGAGGGGGTGACATATCGAAGGGCGTTGGAGTGGAGGAAGGCCATTGCAGATCGAGCCGCCACACTCGGGATCAGCCGCCGAAGAACAAAAATGAGATCTTTGCGATGGTGGCGGCGATGCGGGCGAGGGAGAGGCAGCGGCGACACGAGCTAGGGAGAGGCGCCGGCGACGTGAGCTAGGGAGAGGTGCCGACGGCGCGGGCTAGGGATTCGGCTGAGCGAGACAAAGAGTGTGTGAGTGAGCGAGAGAGTGGATGAGGTGGGAGGGTAGTTTAGGAAACAACAAAAAAGATTGTACATGCCGAACTTTGTACTAGAAACTCCCGGTGACAATTATTTCGGAACAGAGGGAGTAAAAAACAAGCAAAAACAGCAACTGACACCGGGCACTGGGTCAATAGGTTAGTCCCAAAAAATGATATGAAGTTGCTATAAAATGGTTGTAAAAATCCAAGAATGATAATATAACAACATGAATACTTCATAAATTATAGATACGTTGGAGACGTATCAGCATCCCCAAGCTTAATTCCTACTTGTTCTCGAGTAGGTAAATGATAAAATAAATAATTTATAAAGTGTGAATGCTAGCAAAGTGCACAAGTTTGATCAATGACAATTTCAATCACTTTTCCCAGCATCGTAACAACAATTCTTTCTTATAAAACTTCTCATGTTAAAGTAGCAACCAATTCACATGTTAAGGTTCAAACAATGAATTCTCTTGAAACTCAACAACCTATGTTCTCAGTCACCAAGCAATTGTAATTGACTTATTCAATAGATTTGAAATAAGAGCTCCACATACTCAACAATCATATAGTCTTCTATTATTTCTAACACTCACCGCATACACATGAGCAAAACATTTCAACCAGACACATAGAAAGACAGGGGCTTATAATTTCGCCTCCCAACGTATTCACCTCAAGGGTGATGTCAACAATAATAACTCATGCTACCCATACCCAATTGGATGTATGTGCCTAGATCTTTCCTCACCACATGACGCTTGCCAAAAAGAAAAATAAAAAGGAATAGAGAGAAAAACTTTGACTCTTGCATGAAAGTAAATACATAAAAGTAAAAGGTAGGCCCTTCGCAGAGGGAAGCAGAGGTTGCCATGCGCTTATTTGTTTGTATGCTCAACCCCTTAGTGCAAAAGAACGTCATGTTATATTGCCCCTTATGATAGCAACCTTTATTATGCAGTCTGTCGCTTTTATTCTTTGCCATCACATGTTCGTACAATGCTCAATTTTCTCTTACACTGAATGATCTAACACTTTTAGAAGCAATTTTTATTGCCTTATTGCACCGATGACAACTTACTTGAAGGATCTTGCTCAATCTTTAGGTAGGTATGCTGGACTCTTGAAAATAATATTTGGGTTTAAGGGTTTTTCGATGCACAAGTAGTATCTCTACTAGGTGCGGAATTTTTGGCTAGCAAGGATGGGGGGCAAGCACCACATGTTGAAGGATCTATGACAATATAACTTCTATGTGAATATGAACAAACATAAACCATTACGCTGTCTTCCTTGTCCAACATCAACAATTTTGGCATATAATATTTTGATGGGGGCTCACAATCACAAAAGATTTCCAAGATAGTGTATTTTCATGTGAAAATTCTCTTCCTTATACTAATTATCCATGAATTGCTTGTATGACCAATATTGTGATTGTCAAGCTTCAAAAGATTTCACTTCCTAAACCCAACATGAAGCTACCACTAGGCATGATATAATTTCAACTTCATGATATTCAATTCATTCAACAATTTACTCATAGGATATAAGTGAAGCACAAGAGTAAATGACAAGCTACTCCAAAAAGATATAAGTGAAGATCAAGCGAGTAGTTATGTAAATGGGTAGCTATTTGAGGACTCTCTCTTATTTAAAAACTTTTAGATATAAGTAATTAAAACAGCAAGTAAAAATAAAATGATATTCTAAGAACAACACAACTCATGTGAAGAGGCAAAAACTTAGGCTCAACCGATATTAACCGATAATTGTTGATGAAGAAAGGTGGGATGCCTACTGGGGCATCCCCAAGCTTAGATGCTTGAGACTTCTTAAAATATTATCTTGTGATGCCTTGGGCATCCCCAAGCTTGAACTTTTGTGTCTCCTTAATTCCTTCTATATCACGGTTGCCATAAATCTTAAAAACTTCAGCCACACAAAACTCAACAAGAACTCGTGAGATAAGTTAGTATAAACCAATGCAAAAACTTTATCATTATCTACTGTGGAAAATCACTAAAATTATTATTTAACATTGCATACTAAATGCCTCTGCATATTTAATACTCTTATCCTCAAATAGAATCATTAGACAAGCAACCATATGCAAACATAACAACAATCTGCCAAAACAGTATAGTTTGTAAAGAATGCAAGAGTATCAATAATTCTTTAACTCCAAAAATTATGAAAATTTACTATACTGTAGAAAATTTATCAGAGCTTATTGTGTAAAAAGTTTCAACATTTTATCACATTCTGACTTTTCTCGGGAATTTTTGCAACAGTGATAAACTTTCTGTTTTCAAATAGCAACATGTAGACTTGCAAAATAAGCATAGTAAAGGTTATCCTTGACATTTTTATTGAAAATAAATATGAAAAACATTATTATAAATAACAGCAAGCAAATCCTAACAAAATAAAATGATGCTCCAACTAAAAATCATATCATGTGATGAATGAAAACATAGCTCCAAGTGAGGTTACCGATAATGTTGAAGACGAAAGAGGGGATGCCGTCCGGGGCATCCCCAAGCTTAGTTGCTTGGTTCTTCCTTGAATATTACCTTGGGGTGCCTTGGGAATCCCCAAGCTTAGGGCCTTGTCACTCCTTATTCTCCTCATATCGATATCTCACCTAAAACTTGAAAAACTTCAATCACACAAAACTCAACGGAACTTCGTGAGATAGGTTAGTATGATAAAGAGCAAACCATTTCACTTTGGTACTGTCAAAGACAAGATTCATAATTGTTTCCACAAATTCCTACTGTAACATATTATTTTCACAATTTATATTGAGCAATATAAGCCATAGAAACTAGAAAAGAAGCAAACTATGCATTGAAAACAAAATATGTCAAAAACAGAACAGTCTGTAGTAATCTGTACTGCAAGCATACTTCTGCTACTCCAAAAATTCTGAAAATTAGGAAAACCTGGGAAATTTGTCATATTGATCTTATGCAGAAAGAATCAGTATTTTATCACACTTTTTTAAAAAATGAGAATTATTTTCTTGAGCGCAAAAGTTTTTGTTTTTCATCAAGATCAAATCAACTATCACCATAGACCACCCCAAAGGTCTTACTTGGCACTTTATTGAAACAAAAACTATAAAACATGATTACTGTAGTAGCTTAATCATGTGAATACACAAAAATAGTAGATAAAAGTGTTGGGTTGTCTCCCAACAAGCGCTTTTCTTTAATGCCTTTTAGGCTAGGCATGATGAGTCCAATGATGCTCGCATAAAAGATAAGGATTGAAACATAACAAGAGCATCATGAATTATAAGTTCCTCTCTCATAATAATTTTCAGTAGCATCATGATTGGATTCATCAATATAACCATCACATAAAACATTCTTTCCATGATCCGCAAGCATAGATATTTTATTACTCTCCACATAAGAAAATTTCTTCTCATTCACAATGGTGGGAGTATCATATGAAACTCGAATGCTAAAAATTGTTTCCACATTAAAAGAGTAATGGCCAGTAAAAGGATATTCAAAATTATGACAATAATTATCACTACTTTTTATAACATAAGTATCATCACAATAACCATCATAAGTAGCAACTGATGACCCACAAGTATAGGGGATCTATCGTAGTCCTTTCGATAAGTAAGAGTGCCGAACCCAACTTGGTGCAGAAGGAAATGATAAGCGGTTTTCAGCAAGGTATTCTCTGCAAGCACTGAAATTATCGGTAACATATAGTTTTGTAATAAGGTAATTGGTAATGAGTAGCAAGTAATAAAAGTAAATAAGGTGCAGCAAGATGGCCCAATCCTTTTGGTAGCAAAGGAAAAGCCTGGACAAACTCTTATATGAAGGAAAGCGCTCCCGAGGACACATGTGAATTATCGTCAAGCTAGTTTTCATCACGATCATATGATTCGCGTTTGGTACTTTGATAATTTGATATGTGGGTGGACCGTGCTGGTGTTGTCCTTACTTGGACAATTGTCCCATCTTATGATTCCCTATTTTAAGCATCCGCAACTACAAAGAAGTTTTAAGGTAACCTAACCATAAATGAAATAATGATCCAAATCAGCCCCTTACGAGCAACGCAAAAACTAGGGTTTAAGCTTCTGTCACTCTAGCAACATCATCTACTTATACTTCCAATGCCTCCCTCTAGCCCAAACAATGCTGAAGTGTCAGTAGTCGACGTTCACATGACACAACTGAGGGATGACAGATACATCTCATCAAAATATCGAACGAACCAATTCACATGACTACTAATAGCAAACTTCTCCCTGTCCTCGGGAACAAACATAACTCTCACAAAGCATATTCAATGTTCATAATCAGAGGGGTATTAATATGCATATGGATCTGAACATATGATCTTCCACCAAGTAAACCAACTAGCATCAACTACAAGGAGGTAATCAACACTACTATCAACCCACAAGTACCAATCTGAGGTTTGTACACAAAGATTGGATACAAGATATGAACTAGGGTTTGAGATCAGATGGTGATGGTGAATATGTTGATGGAGATTGACCCCTCCCGATGAGAGGTCATTGGTGATGACGATGTGATGAATTTCCCCCTCTGGGAGGGAAGTTTCCCCGGCAGAACAGCTCCGCCGGAGCCCTAGATTGGTTCCGCCAAGGTTCCGCCTCTTGCCGGTGGAGTTCCGTCCCGAAAGCTTTCTTATGATTTTTTTCCTCGAGGAAAGACTCCATATAGCAAAAGATGGGCATCAGAGAGCCACCAGGGGACCCATGAGGCAGGGGGCGCGCCCAGGGGGTAGGGCGCGCCCCCACCCTCGTGGCCAGGGTGTGCCCCCCTCTGGAACTTTTTGCACTCAGTATTTTTTATATATTCTAGAAATAGCTTCTGTGAAGTTTCAGGACTTTTGGAGCTGTGCAGAATAGGTCTCTAATATTTGCTCCTTTTCCAGCCCTGAATCCCAGCTGCCAGCATTCTCCCTCTTTATGTAAACCTTCTAAAATAAGAGAGAATATGCATAAATATTGTGACATAATGTGTAATAACAGCCCATAGTGCAATAAATATCGATATAAAAGCATGATAAAAAATGGACGAATCAACTCCCCAAGCTTAGACCTCGCTTGTCCTCAAGCGAAAGCCGAAATCGAAAAATATGTCCACATGTTTAGAGATAGAGGTGTCGATAAAAATAAAATACGGACATGAGGGCATCATGATCATTCTTAGAACAACAACATATATATACTTTGTCATATGATCTCTTATGCTAAAGTAACAATTCAATCACAATTTCAAGTATGAAACATAAACTTCATTGAGAACCAACAAACTCTAATATCAGTCATGGAGGCAATTGCAATTTACCATAACATAGGAAAGATTCAATATAAGAGCTTTTCAGCAAGTCCACATACTCAACCATCTTTTAGTTTTTCACAATTGCTAACGCTCACGCAATATTTATGGGTATGAAGTTTTAATCGGACATAGAGAAAGATAGGGGATTATAGTTTTGCCTCCCAACATTTTACCTCAAGGGTAATGTCAACAATAATAGTTCATGAAGACTCACATCCAATTAGCTATATATATCAGGATCTTTCCAACACATTGTGTTTGCCAAAGTATAAAATGTAAAAAGGAAAGGTGAAGATCACCATGACTCTTATGTAAGGTAGAAGATAAAAGTAAAAGATAGGCCCTTCGTAGAGGGAAGCAGTGGTTGTCATGCGCTTTTATGGTTGGATGCACGAAATCTTAATGCAAAAGAACATCACTTTACATTTCCACTTGTGATATGGACCTTTATTATGCAGTCCGTCGCTTTTATTTCTTCCATATCACAAGATCATATAAAGCTTATTTTCTCCGCACTAATAAGCCATACATATTGAGAGAGCAAATTTTTATTGCTTGCACCGATCACAACTTACTTGAAGGATCTTACTCAATCCATAGGTAGATATGGAGGACTCTCATGGCAAAACTAGGTTTAGGGATATCTGGAAGCACAAGTAGTATCTCTACTTGGTGCAAGGAAATTGTCTAGCATGAGAGGGAAAGGCAAGCTCAACATGTTGGATGATCCATGACAATATAATTTATCTCAGATGTAAGAAAACATAACCCATTATGTTGTCTTCCTTGTCCAACGTCAACTCTTAGCATGTCATACTTTAATGAGTGCTCACAATCATAAAAGATGTCTAATATAGTACATTTATATGTGAACCTCTCTTTCTTTATTACTTCCTATTAATTGCAACGATGACCAAAACTATGTTTGTCAACTCTCAACAACTTTTATTCATCAAACTCTTTATATGTGAAGTCATTACTCTCCATAAGATCCATATGATCCTCTTTGTTTCCTTTTTATTTCTTCTCTTTTATTTTATTTAATTCCCTCAAGATCATAGCAAAATAATCAAGCCCTTGACTCAACACTAATCTTTATTATATAGCTCACGGACTTGATTACATAGAAGGATCATAAAGCAAAACTCACAACTAGATCATACTAAAACTTTATTCTACTAGATCAAGATATTATCAAAAGGATCGAGCTAAGAAAAATGGTAAAGATAAAAGTGATGGTGATACGATACCGGTGCACTCCCCCAAGCTTGGCAGTTTCCAAGGGGAGTGCCCATACCAGATACTCAGTTCTTCTTTGTTGGTGAAGAAGGTGGAGTTGTTGATGATGGATAGTCACACATCGAGCGTAGGAGGTCCTCCAACTTGCGGATAATGCCCTTGAGTGCGATGATATGCTCCTATAACAAAATATTTTCACATGTGAGATACTTGTTTTGTATACGAGCTAACTCAATCATCTTGAAAGCCTCGACCTCAGTTGGGGTAAGAAGATTGTGATCAAGTTGAAGGATGTCTTCTGCTGCCGGAACTTGGTCCTCCGTGGTCTTGTTGATCCCTTCATCCTTGTTGATCTCCATAGGTTCTTCCCTCTTCAGCTCTATCTTCATTAGCCAAGCATCGTTGTCACCATTATTGGAGGGGGGGGGGGACAACATGATGCCTGGCCTTGACAACCTTGACAGAAAACAGCTCGAAACAAGAACAGAGGATATTTGCGTGGTATGATGGTCAAAACCTCCGGGAGATTATATAATGAATTTGTACCGACTAAAAGAAGTATTGTGCAAGAAAACGGAGTCCAGAGAGCGCACGAGGTGCCCACGAGGCAGGGGACGCGCCCAGGGGGGTAGGGCGCGCCTCCCACCCTCATGGGAGCCTCGTGTCCTTTCTGGTCTGCTTCTTATTTTCCTATTTTTCTAAATATTCCAAAATGAAGAAATATTGCCATTAGAACTGTTTTGGAGTCAGTTTACTTACCGTACCACGTACCTATTCCTTTTTGGTGTCTGAAACATTACGGAAAGTGTCCCTTATGTATTCCTCCGGGGTTACGGTTTCAATAACATTGGTTTCAACATTTATGGGATTACCTGAGATATAATGTTTAATTCTTTGATCGTTCACCACCTTCGGATTTGTGCCTTCAAAGTTGTTGATTTTTATGCCACCAGAATGATAGACCTCCTTGATAACGTAAGGACCTTCCCATTTAGAGAGAAGTTTACCTGCAAAAAATCTTAAACGAGAGTTGTATACAATACATAATCACCTACATTGAACTCACGCTTTTGTATCCTTTTATCATGCCATCTTTTAACTTTTTCTTTAAACAACTTGGCATTTTCATAAGCCTAGGTTCTCCATTCATCAAGTGAGCTAATGTCAAATAACCTCTTCTCACCGGCAAGTTTGAAATCATAATTGAGCTCTTTAATGGCCCAATATGCCTTATGTTCTAGTTCAAGAGGTAAGTGACATGATTTACCATAAACCATTTTATACGGAGACATACCAATAGGATTTTTATACGCAATTCTATAGGCCCATAATGCATCATCAAGTTTCTTGGACCAATTCTTTCTAGATCTATTAACAGCCTTTTGCAAAATTAATTTGAGCTCTCTGTTACTCAATTCTACTTGACCACTAGACTGTGGGTGATAAGGAGATGCAATTCTATGATTAACGTCATACTTAGCAAGCATTTTACGAAAGGCACCATGAATAAAATGTGAACCACCATCAGTCATTAAATATCTAGGGACTCCAAACCTCTGGAAAATAACTTCTTTAAGCATCTTAATAGAGGTGTTATGATCAGCACTACTAGTTGGAATAGCTTCTACCCACTTAGTAACATAATCAACAACAACTAAAATATGTGTATACCCGTTAGAGGAAGGAAAAGGTCCCATATAATCAAAGCCCCAAACATCAAATGGTTCAATAACTAGTGAATAATTCATAGGCATTTCTTGACGTCTACTAATATTACCAATTCTTTGACATTCATCACAAGACAAGACAAACTTACGGGTATCCTTGAAGAGAGAAGGCCAATAAAAACCGAATTGCAATACCTTATGTGTAGTTCTATCTCCAGCATGGTGTCCTCCATAAGCCTCGGAGTGACACTCGCGTAGGATCTGTTCCTGTTCATGCTTAGGTACACAATGTCTAATAATACCATCTACTGCTTCTTTATAAAGATGTGGGTCATCCCAAAAGTAATGTCTCAAATCATAGAAGAACTTTTTCTTTTGCTGGTATGTGAAACTAGGTGGTATAAATTTAGCAACAATATAGTTAGCATAATCAGCATACCATGGAGCAGTATGAGAAGCATTTATGACATTTAATTGTTCATCAGGAAAGCTATCATCAATAGGTAGTGGGTTATCAAGAACATTTTCTAACCTAGACAGGTTGTCTGCAACGGGGTTCTCAGCTCCCTTTCTATCAATAATATGCAAATCAAATTCTTGTAGCAAGAGAACCCATCTAATAAGTCTAGGTTTAGCATCTTTCTTTTCCATAAGGTATTTAATAGCAGCATGATCAGTGTGAATAGTTACTTTAGAGTCAACAATATAAGGTCTGAACTTATCACAAGCAAAAACAACTGCTAAAAATTCTTTTTCAGTAGTAGCATAATTTCTCTGGGCATTGTCTAGAGTTTTACTAGCATATTGAATAACATTTAATTTCTTATCAACTCTTTGCCCTAGAACAGCACCTACAACATAATCACTAGCATCACACATAATTTCAAAAGGTAAATTCCAATCAGGTGGCTGAACAATAGGTGCAGAAATCAATGCTTTCTTAAGTATTTCAAATGCTTCTACACAATCATCATCAAAGACAAAAGGAATATCTTTTTGTAATAGATTAGTCAGAGGCCGAGAAATTTTTGAGAAGTCCTTAATGAACCTCCTATAAAAACCGGCATGACCCAGAAAACTTCTTATACCTTTGATGTCCTTGGGACACGACATCTTTTCAATAGCATCAACTTTAGCTTTGTTTACTTCAGTACCTCTTTCAGAAATTTTATGCCCCAAGACAATACTTTCATTAACCATAAAGTGGCACTTCTCCCAATTCAAGACAAGATTAGTTTCTTCACATCTCTGCAAAACTCGATCAAGGTTGCTTAAGCAATCATCAAAAGAGGATCCATAAACAGAGAAATCGTCCATGAAAACCTCACATATCTTTTCACAAAAGTCATAGAATATAGCCTTCATGCATCTTTGAAAGGTAGCAGGTGCATTACATAAACCAAAATGCATACATCTATAAGCAAAAGTACTGAAAGGGCAAGTAAAAGTGGTCTTTGATTGATCATCAGATGACACAAGTATTTGAGAGAAGCCAGAGTAACCATCTAGAAAACAAAAATGTGTATGTTTGGATAATCTTTCTAGCATTTGATCAATAAAAGGAAAAGGGTAATGATCTTTTTTAGTAGCCTTATTTAATTTGAGGTAATCAATCTCCATCCTATAACCTGCAATAATTCTTTGCGGAATCAATTCATCTTTATCATTAGGAACAAAAGTAATACCTCCCTTCTTAGGGACACAATGAACAAGACTTACCCACTTACTATCAGCAATGGGATAAATTATACCTGCCTCAAGGAGCTTTAATATTTATTTTCTTACCACTTCTTTCATCTTAGGATTCAGCCGTCATTGATGATCAATAACTGGTTTGGCGTCTTCCTCCGAATTTATTTTGTGTTGACATAGAGTGGGACTAATGCCCTTCAGATCATCAAGACCATATCCAATAGCAGCACGGTGCTTCTTCAGAGTTTTCAATAATCTCTCTTCTTCATGCTCTGAAAGGTTAGCACTAATGATAACAGGATATATTTTCTTTTCATCAAGATATGCATATTTAAGAGTATCAGGTAATGGTTTAAGCTCAAACACGGGATCACCCTTGGGTGGAGGAGGATCCCCTGGGATTTCCACAGGCAAATTGTGTTTCAGAATAGGTCCCTATTTAAAGAATACTTCATCTATTTCCCTTCTTTCATTCATAAACATATCATTCTCATGGTCTAGCAAATATTGTTCTAATGGATTAGTAGGAGGCACGACAATAGAAGCAAGACCAATAATTTCATGTTTACTAGGCAATTCTTTATCATGGGGTTGTCTATGAAATTTAGAAAAATTAAACTCACGAGACATATCATCTAAACCAATAGTAACAACATCCTTCTTGCAATCTATCTTAGCATTAACAGTGTTCAAGAAGGGTCTACCAAATATAATGGGACAAAAGCTATCTTGAGGGGAACCAAGAACAAGAAAATCAGCAGGATATTTAGCCTTCCCACAAAAGACTTCAACGTCTCTAACAATCCCAATTGGTGAAATAGTATCTCTATTAGCAAGCTTAATGGTAACATCAATACCTTCTATCTCAGCTGGTGCAATATCATGCATAATTTCTTTGTATGAGGAAATAGGTATTGCACTGGCACTAGCACCCATATCACACAAGCCATGATAACAATGATCTCCTATTTTAATAGAAATAACAGGCATGCCTACCACAGGTCTAAGTTTATCTTTAGCACTAGGTTTAGCTATTCTAGTAGTCTCATCACAGAAATAAATCACATGCCCATCGATATTACCAGCCAGGAGATCTTTAACAATAGCAATATTAGGTTCAACTTTAACTTGCTCAGGAGGTGTATAAGTTCTAATATTACTTTTACGAACCACAGTTGAAGCTTTTGCATGATCCTTTATTCTAACAGGGAAATGTGGTTTCTCAACATAAGCAGTGGGAACAACAGGATCATTATAAGTGATACTCTTTTCTACAACTTTAATAGGTGCAAATAATTTTGTTTCAATGGGAGGATTATATTTAAACCACTTCTCCTTGGGGAGATCAACATGAGTAGCAAATGATTCATAGAAAGAAACTACTATCTCAGAGTCAAGTCCATATTTAGTGCTAAATTTACGGAAAACATCGGTATCCATAAAAGATTTAACACAATCAAACTTAGGTGTTATACCTGACTCCTTACCTTCATCGAGATCCCAATCTTCAGAGTTGCGTTTAATTCTCTCCAATAAATTCCAGTTGTATTCAATAGTCTTCATCATAAAGGAACTAGTACAAGAAGTATCGAGCATGGAGTGATTGTTGTTAGAAAGCCGAGCATAATTTTTTTGAATAATCATTTCTCTTGAGAGCTCATGATTGGGGCATGAATATAACATTGACTTAAGCCTCCCCCAAGCTTGAGCGATGCTTTCTCCTTCGCGAGGCCAAAAATTATATATATAATTACGATCACGGTGAACAAGATGCATAGGATAAAACTTCTGATGGAATTCCAATTTCAACCGTTTGTAGTCCCATGATCCCATATCATCACATAGCCTATAGCATGTCAATGCATCTCCCTTCAAAGATAAAGGGAAGCCCTTATTATTGATAACATCATCGGGCATACCTGCAAGCTTAAATAATCCACAAACTTCATCCACATAGATTCAGTGCAAGTGAGGATGCAATGTTCCATCTTGTGCAAAAGGATTAGCTAGCAGTTTCTCTATCATACCCGAAGGAATTTCGAAGTAAACATTTTCATTTTCAGTAGGTCCAATAGGTTGAGGAGCAACTATTTGCTCTATCGGTCGCGGTGAAGATACCCCAAACAAGCCCCTCAAAGGATTACTTTCCATAGTAACAAGTGACAGTAAATTTCAGCACACTATATAAATTTTTCCTTACCAAATTCCACCTACCAAAGGCGCTTCACTCCCCGACAACGATGCCAGAAAAGAGTCTTGATGACCCACAAGTATAGGGGATCTATCGTAGTCCTTTCGATAAGTAAGAGTGTCGAACCCAACGAGGAGCAGAAGGAAATGATAAGCGGTTTTCAGCAAGGTATTCTCTGCAAGCACTGAAATTATCGATAACAGATAGTTTTGTAATAAGGTAATTGGTAACGAGTAGCAAGTAATAAAAGTAAATAAGGTGCAGCAAGATGGCTCAATCCTTTTTGTAGCAAAGGACAAGCCTGGACAAACTCTTATATGAAGGAAAGCACTCCCGAGGACACATGGGAATTATCGTCAACACTACAAAAAAATACACTTCCGTGATGATATGTGTTTGTCACAGTAGGTCACATTTTTTGTCATGCATGTACATCCATGACGATTTTATGACAGAATCAAGATAGTCATACCTGTGCTGTCGTAGAAGTGTTCCATGACATTACCAAAATTATCATCACGGAAGTGTCCACTTCCATGACGATAAATCGTGCGTCACAAAAGTGCTTTCGTCAAGGGTAACCGACACGTGGCATCCACCGTAACAGAACGCCGTTAAGCTATTGGGTCGGGTTTTGGATCCGATAACCCGTTAACAGCCCCGACCAATGGGAAATTTCCACGTGTAAAATTCTTATTGGCCTGACGAAACACGTGTCAGCTCGTTCGTGGGTCAGATAGGCGCTTATGATATGTCGACACATGCCACGGTCCACCACTAGCCCATTTAGCTTACAAAGCCGGCCCGTTTGTCTTGGTCAAAAGTTAACGGGCTGGCCCATGAAAAGCCTGTTAACGGTCTCTTCGCAAATAGCCCATTTTATGGCCCGTTAACTCACGGCCCATTAGGCCCTAAAGGAAATCGGCCCAACAACATCATGTGGGCCGTCGAATATAACACCAGCCCATTTCACTTTCGGCCCATGTATGGCCCACGACGTCTTTCGGCCCATATGAGGCCTTCGTATCTTTTGGCCCTTTACAGGCCCACGGGACTCTAGCCCATAATGAACAGTAATTTTCTTTATACCCGTTAACGGCCCGTGATTTACATGGGCCGTTTCCAGCCCGTGTTAGCTTTCGGCCTATTGACGGCCCATACGTTCTTGGGCTCCTTTTCGGCCCTCGATTACTTCCGGCCCATTACTGGCATGTTCCCCTAATGGGCCAAATTCGGCCCATGGCAAGAGTCAGCCCGTTACTGGCCTGTTCCCCTAATGGGCCAAATTTGGCCCATGGCAAGAGTCGGCCCGTTACTGGCCTGTTACCCTAATGGGCCAAATTCGGCCCATGGCAAGAGTTGGCCCGTTTCTGGCCTGTTAACCCGTTGCGCTGTTTCCAGCCCGTCCTATATTCTGGCCCATTAACGACCCGTTATGCCTGTGACAAAATTAAGCTTTGCTATCCTATGGCCTGTTAACGGCCTGTTACCATGCTGGGCCGATACCAATTACGCCTGATTACGACCCATGTAGACCCATTTATCCGATGGCCCGAGGCCCACCGATTACATGCCATTTATCGACGGCCCGTAGGAGACCCATGGATCCTACGACCCGTATATGGCCCATGGCAGTTGCGGCCACTAGCAAACCAGGGAAAAAGAAGACTAGGAAATAAATAAGGCCGAAACTAACGCTAGGCTATTAAGGCGATTGCACAAATTACATCCACTCGGCATCAAAGATCGCCACCAGTGCAAATATAGGGAACACCCTACACTATACAAAAATGGCTTGTTGTTTTCTTCAGCCGGTGGCTGCACGTTAAGAATAAATGTTATATCGCACCAAAACAAATCACAACTATATAACAAAAGGAAGGTTGGCATAAAACTTAACAGTCTAGCAGATAAATGCACCACCAGAAGTTCAGAAGCTCAGTTCATTTGACCTGACTGTTATGTTTTCATGATGTATTGTCCGATGGAGCACCATAACCCTCGCCTTCATTTCCCCTAGGCTCCTGAACAACATAGCAAATGTCTGATAGTCTGGTTTCAAAACCATGCATATCTTGACAACATTGAGCAATGTTTCTCCTTGTTTCACAAAGGGTCTCTGTTAGGGAATGGACTTGTGTCTGGAGCGCAGATACAACATTGCTTTGAGCTTGCATATCTTGATCATGAGGCAGTTTGGACGATATTTCCTTAACAACCAACCCAGTATTACACATTAACATGCTTTTGGCACTGTTAGTGGACAGGTACTGACCCACTGCAGCAAGAGCTGACATTGCGGTTATAGTTGCCTCGCCACCTTCAGAAGGTGGTGGTTCCACCATTTTTTCCATAGCTCACTGAAAAGTTGAGGTTTTACATTAGTAGTACCAGAACAGAAGATATTAAGGAGGCAGCAAAACCAAACAAAATAGCTTAGGTCTATATACAGAACTTATTCTGGTGAACCCATGTAAAATATTAGTTGTATTTTGTTGCAAAGTACATAATAAAACCAGGTTCCAAACATATGACCATGTACCATCGCTAATGTATTGTCTATTTCTTCACATTGTATTGAGGGCTAAGGATAAAGAGGCAAAGTTTATAATACGGTAAGCATAGTATGACATCATTCATATCACAAAATAATTGAGAACAAACAAACAGGCAATTGTAATGTCGTGTGGGCAAGTCCAGCACGGAACTAGATTACGGGTCAAGATCAAAGGAACATCACTCCTCTATTTTAAACCTTGTAAGGTGCAATGATACGCTAAGAGAATTGTGTATAAAATTGAAAAGAGTAATAAACATTGGCTGCAGACCATGCAGTTCAAGGCACAAGTCAGAGTAAGTAGTAGTTAAAAGGCATGAGGATTAAGGACTTACAACAGCGGCTTTGACTGGTGTAGTCATGCCCTTCTTCTTGCTGGTGTGACAGTCCTTGAAGATTTCCATAGCATTTGGTTCAGGTACTTTTTGGTCCTTGCGGGCTTTCCTCTTCATTTCGAGCAAGTCAATATAGATCTGATAATATGGTACAACAAAAAGAGTGAAACAGCAGCTAATTACAAGAGCCTCACAGTGTGCAATATAGCTACGAGATCCTGTCGTCTGTTGGAATTTCACTTTCATACGGTTGGCCTTTGTTGGTGTCAAAACTGGCGGATCTCGGGTAGGGGGTCCTGAACTGTGCGTCTAGGACGTATGGTAACATGAGGCAGGGGACATGATGTTTTACCTAGGTTCAGGCCCTCTTGATGGAGGTAAAACCCTACGTCCTGCTTGATTGATATTGATGATATGGGTAGTACAAGAGTAGATCTACCACGAGATCAGAGAGGCTAAACCCTAGAAGCTAGCCTATGGTATGATTGTATGTTATGGTTGTTGTCCTATGGACTAAAACCCTTCGGTTTATATAGACACCGGAGAGGGTTAGGGTTACACAAGGTCGGTTACAAAGGAGGAGATATCCATATCCGTATTGCCTAGCTTGCCTTCCACGCCAAGTAGAGTCCCATCCAGACACGAGACGAAGTCTTCAATCTTGTATCTTCATAGTCTAACAGTCCGGCCAATGGAGATAGTCCGGCTGTCCGGAGACCCCCTAATCCAGGACTCCCTCAATAGCCCCTGAACCAGGCTTCAATGACGATGAGTCCGGCGCGCAGTATTGTCTTCGGCATTGCAAGGCGGGTTCCTTCTCCGAATACATCACAGAAGAATTTGAATACGAGGATAGTGTCCGACCCTGCAAAATAAGTTCCACATTCCACCGTAGAGAGAATAATATTTTCGCAGATCTAATTTGCTGGCTTGTTTTGGCAGCATGACGTTACGTCATGGCCCGGTGATTATTCGAACCGTTTCTTTTAACCAGCCCCGCACATAACGCGAGGCAGTTTTTCGACACGTCTTGTCAAAGCAGAGATCGTGTCCCCTTATTACGGGATTCTCATCAATACGGGCGTGGGTAACCCAACCGCGCCATCAATTGCGGCGCTTGGGGGATAAGCGAGTTTTACCAGGCAAGTGGGGACGCTTAGTTTCGTCCGCCCATATAAAGGGATAAGGATTCACCTTTCTATCCACGCCTTCTTCCTCCCTTACCCATCCGTTTTCGCACACTCGAGCTCTAGCGCCCAAGTCCGCACTTCCCACCTCGACCTTCTCCAATCAGGTCCGGAGCGGGAGGCAGGTGGATGGTCTCCTCCGTCACGGAGGGAGACATCAAGAAACTGAGGAGAGCCGGATACCTGCCCGACGACATCGCGCACCGGCTCCCAGATGAGGGGCAGCTCATCCCCACCCCCAGGCCCCATGAGAGGGTAGTATTCCTCACCCATTTCCTCCACGGACTGGGATTCCCTCTCCATCCCTTCGTCCGGGGGCTCATGTTTTATTACGGCCTGGATTTCCACGATCTAGCCCCGAACTTCATCCTCAACATCTCGGCGTTTATCGTCGTGTGCGAGGCCTTCCTCCGCATCAAGCCCCACTTCGGCTTATGGCTGAAGACCTTCAATGTCAAGCAGAAGGTGGTGGGCGGCCGCCAGGCGGAGTGCGGAGGCGCCATGGTGGGCAAGATGCCCAACATAACATGGCTCGAGGGCTCCTTTGTGGAAACCATAAAGGGGTGGCAATCGGGGTGGTTCTATATCACCGAGCCGCGCGACCCTGCATGGGCAGCGGCCCCCGAGTTCCGATCTGGCATCCCCATGCGGCTCACCTCCTGGAAAGAGAAGGGCCTGTCCTGGGGTAGTTCGAAAGAGCTGACCGGACTCCAAACATGTATTCAAAACATGGTGGACAAGAAGCTCAAGCTTGTCAACATAGTCCAAGTTATGCTCATCCGCCGGATACTCCCGTGCCAACAACGGGAGTTCAACTTGTGGGAGTTCAATCCGGTGCAGCACCGAACTCTGAACAGGCTCTTCGACACGACTCATGAAGATGCCTGGAGGGTGCTGTTCAAAAGTGCCGAGGTCCCCCCTATTACTGAGGATCGCGGATTCAGCGCGAAGCGCCAAGCCAGTGCGGTAAGCTGCTTTACCTTTCACAGGATATATTTTTATATAGATTGACTCCATGCGGGATCTAAACTCCCGTACCTTTGACAGGACTGGCAGAAGATGGCCGGACATATCGACTATCCGGCTCCTTTGCCGAAGGCCCCGCAGACGCTCTTCTAGCGAAGATGCTGACTCCGGCCCCTTATAAGGTGTCGGAGAAGACCAAGAAGGCCAAGGGAACCCGAAAGAGTTCCCGATGCCAGGCGTCGTCGGACTCACCATCCGATGACTCTGCGGCGCTCTCTTCCCCCGAAGACGAGGAAGAAGAAGAAGAAGATGTTCCCCCACCGACTGGGGGAGACAAGAAAAGGAAAGCCGCCCCAACCGGGGAGGCCGGAGGATCCAAGAAGGGAAGGACTCTCCTTCCGGACGGTTCCACCGCCGCCGACGAAGGCGAAGGCGAGTGGTTGCCCCGGGCCAAGCCCCCGGGGAGATCGTAAGTATTCGGATACCAGAGTAACTCATAGGATTCCTTTGTCGCACTGCTTTCCCTAACGCCGAACGCAATTATGCAGGCCGCCACGAGCCAGTATCGATGTATCATCGGACGGCTCCTTGGGCTTGTCGGACATGGATAGCGATCCAGTCCCGACCGCCACCTCCCCTCATCCTGCCGACGACGCCGAGGTGTTGTCTCAAGAGGCACCGGTTCGAGGGGAGACAGTCCCGGAGGCGCCTCAAGGCGACCTTCCGGACTCCGGGAGCCGAGGGGACGGGGCCCCTGAGAGCTCCGAGTTCGGCCCTCAGCCGAACACCGCGCCGGAACCTCCAGCGGTTCCAGGCTCGGGCAGGCGGCCTCCTTCTAAGAGGGGCAAGACGCCTGTGCCGGTGACCTCTGTCCATCCAGAGGCGCCGGACAATCTGCTGGAAGCGCTTCGTAGCGCTTCCATCGACGAGGAGCACCGCACTATCATGAGTGCGGTGATCCAGAAGGTTCAGTCCGCCAAGAGCGGATTGACTGAAGCCTGTGCCAGCCTTCTAACAGGCTTCGAGGTAAGTGTTTTAAAATGTAGTAGAAATATTACCGCATAGACAGTAGCCCCTGATGCTTTGTTCGGTGTTCACAAAGAAAAGCCGAACAGAGGATCAAATAATATCGCAGGAGTCTAATATAAGTATGTCAATATGCATATGCAGGCTTCGCTGCTGGCGTCCGCCGCACTAACTGCGGAGGTCGCCGTACTGAAGCAGGACCTCGAGGGGTCCAGGAAAGAGCTCGGCCTTGCCAAGAGGCAGCTCGAGGAGAACAAGGGTAAGTAATACCCTGTCTTATGTATATATATAAAAGAGGACGCGATTGCAAAATGACAGGATCATCGTATGTTTGCCAGGGGCCACGACGAGGTGGCGACCCTGAAGCAAGCGCTAACCAAGGCCGAAGATACAGCGGCCAAGGAGCGCACCGAGCGAGAGAAGCACGAGGCTCGGGTGGGCGAGGTGCAGCAAGAGCTCCAGGCTCTTGTGGCGAAGCACGAGGCGTTGGAGCTTGACTCCAAGATGCGGGAGTCTGAGCTTGCCGCGGCCCTCGAGAGTGTAAAAAGTGCCAAGGCCGAAGCCCAAAAGGCCCTCCAAGAGATCGACGCGATGAAGAAGATAGCGGCGGGTAAGGCTTTCTATATGCAAAGCAAGCATGTAAAAGTAAATTACCGATTACTTACCCAGATCTGGAGCTCTTCAGGAGCATTTGCAGATTTGCCCCACAGTGTGTCTGATGCCGCACAATTTTACCAGGCCAAGGACGGAAGCTCGACGGAGAAGCTGTTCTGGTCTCAGTATGCTGAGGCCGAACATCTGGTGCCAATGAGCGATCAGCTGAAGCAGATGGTCGAGCTACATAAGGCGGCCGATCAGGCCATGAAGAGCTTTATAGTCCGGCTATGGCCTGGCGACGCCCTTCCGAACAGCTTCTTCGGCCTGGTGAGGCGGCTTGTGGATGCCTGCCCACGGCTGGAGGTCGTCAAGCAATCTGTCTGCATTGAAGGTGCACGCGGGCTTTCGCCCGTGTGAAATTGCAGTGGGTCAAACTAGATGCCGTGAAGCTGATCAAGGAGGGGCCGCCGGAGGGCAAGGAGCACCGCCACCCCGAGATGTACTACGAGGGTGTTCTGCCGGGTGCCCGTCTTATCGCGGATGAGTGTTCAAAAGATGTAATATTTGAATGAGACTTGCTCGTTTTATCCTGTATGTATGAAAACTTGTTTCATATGCGCTATGCAACGCTTGTTGGAATTTAAAATATTACCTTCTGTTTGGCTGTTTATCCAATCTGAGAGATGGCTAGTCCTCGGCTTCTGCCCCCATGCCACGAGTGCTGGGGTGTTCGGGATAAACCTGAGCACTCTTGTTCCCATGTTTGGGTCCTTCGAGGGAGGTGCTCAGCACAACGAACAAGGCAACCGGACTAATAATGCTTTATCACTCTCACTTAGCCATAGAATTCTATAATTTTAAATTTCGGCGAAGCCCCTGGTATTCGGAAGGCCGAATTCGGGGCGCGATACACGCCTGTAAGCCGGACAGGGCCGGCCCCTCGCCCTAAGCGGCATAAGTCTTTAGGGACTCGAAAAACCTCGCCGAACAGCGACCAATCTCTCGCCTTATCATGACAGTCAGTTTTAGCTTTCTCTACTGAGGTGCTAAGCCCGGCAGAACCGGGGCACAATCGCAGTAGTTCTCCTAGCGCTACCTTAGCCGATAGAGCGGAACGTAAGGTACCAAAACATAGGAGCCGGGCAAACCCAACATTTGACCAAAGACATGATTCGGAGCTGATGCATATAATGCTATAAGTTCAGGGTGCCGCACTTGTGAAAGTGTTCGGACTTTTCACACCGCATTGTGGGGTACGTAAGCCCCTGGTGTATTGGCCGTACCAGAGTGTACGGTTGCAAGGCATCATTAATGAACACACACACACACACATGTATATATAACAAGAATGCAATAATAGTCGTAATGTCATGCATTGTTTATTAAAAAATTGCGTTAAAGCAGAGTGATACAGATAGTGCGATAAGCAAAGAGTAGGACTATGTCCCTTCCAAGGGCAAGCTGAGGAATGATATTAAATTGAATATTTCACTTGTTATTGTAATCAACCTGGGAATTCCGTGGTATAATGTAGCTGTTTGCCTCCTTGGTTGCTGCATCATGTGTTTGACAATAGTGTTGTCGGATAGTGTTTCCAGAGATTAAGGTCCTGAAAGTAAAAGAAAAATAACCAAACGGGAAGCCCCTAGTGCGGTTTAGGCCGCGTTTTGGGGCGTGCAGCAGTTGTGCCCCCCTCCCCACCTGTGCCCATGGTATTTTTAATGCGTGATTATGTACGCGCGGCACAAATTTCGCCGTTGGGATGGGATTGGGGTGGCCGCTGTATTGCTACGTAAGCTCAGATCGCGCCAGGCGGTCTATTTGCCGATTGCCCCAAGCGCGCTTGAAGGTGTCCGGGCTTTGAAGCGCCGAACTGGTTGATTGCCTTGAGAGGCTGCTTTGCGCTTCTGCTGCGAGGGCCGCGGTGTGCTCCTCTGTTTGGAGAGAGCGCTCTGTGTTTCCATTGACTGTAATAACTCCGCGAGGTCCTGGCATCTTGAGCTTGAGGTATGCATAATGCGGTACCGCATTGAATCTAGCGAATGCGGTTCGCCCGAGCAGCGCGTGATAACCATTGCGGAATGGGACTATATCGAAGATTAACTCTTCGCTTCGGAAATTATTCGGGGATCTGAAGACTACTTCCAGTGTAACTGAGCCTGTGCAATGGGCCTCTACACCTGGAATGACGCCCTTAAAGGTCGTTTTTGTGGGTTTGATCCTTGAGGGGTCTATACCCATTTTGCGCACTGTGTCCTGATAAAGCAGGTTCAGGCTGCTGCCGCCGTCCATAAGGACTCGAGTGAGGTGAAATCCGTCGATGATTGGGTCTAGGACCAGTGCGGCGAATCCGCCATGACGGATACTAGTGGGGTGGTCCCTGCGATCGAAGGTGATCGGGCAGGAGGACCAAGGGTTGAACTTTGGGGCGACTGGCTCCAACGCATATACGTCCCTGAGCGCACGCTTCCGCTCCCTCTTGGGGATGTGGGTTGCGTATATCATGTTCACCGTCCGCACTTGCGGGGGAAACCTCTTCTGTCCTCCAGTGTGCGACTGCCGGGGCTCCTCCTCGTCATCGCTATGCGGCCTCTTGTCCTTGTTTTCGGCAATTAACTTGCCGGCCTGCTTGAACACCCAACAATCCCTGTTGGTGTGATTGGCTGGCTTGTCTGGGGTGCCGTGTATTTGACACGAGCGATCGAGTATACGGTCCAAGCTGGACGGACCCGGCGTACTTTGTTTGAATGGCTTTTTCCGCTGACTGGGTTTAGAGCCTTTGAATCCGGCATTGACTGCCGTATCCTCAATATTTTCGCTCTTAATGCGATGCTTATGCTTGTTGCGACGTGACCTGCTATTGCCATCCTTGGTATCTGAGGTACCATGGTTCTTTGATATGTTTACTGCGAGCCAGCCAGCTGTCTTCTCCCGCACAAAAGCGGGTCATGAGCATCGTGAGAGCTGCCATAGATTTCGGCTTTTCCTGACCAAGGTGCCGGGCTAGCCACTCGTCTCGGATGTTGTGCTTGAAAGCCGCTAAGGCCTCCGCATCCGGACAGTCGACGATTTGATTTGCCTTGGTAAGGAATCGAGTCCAGAATTGCCTGGCCGACTCTTCTGGCTGCTGAATTGTGTGGCTCAAATCATCGGCGTCTGGTGGTCGCACATAAGTGCCCTGAAAGTTGTCGAGGAATGCGGCTTCCAGATCTTCCCAACAGCTAATGGAGTCCGCTGGCAAGCTGTTAAGCCAATGCCGCGCTGGTCCTTTGAGCTTTAGTGGGAGGTATTTGATGGCATGTAAGTCATCGCCGCGGGCCATGTGGATGTGGAGGAGGAAGTCCTCAATCCATACTGCGGGATCTGTTGTGCCGTCGTATGATTCAATGTTTACAGGTTTGAAACCTTCTGTTAATTGATGTTCCATTACTTCATCTGTGAAGCATAAGGGGTGTGCGGCGCCTCTGTATTGGGCTATATCGTGACGCAGCTCGAATGGGTCTTGCCCGCTGTGTTCGGCCCGGCCGGATTTGCTTTTACTGTATCCGGCGTGACGTTTGTCGTCTTGCAGAGTGGTGCGCCCTCGTGATCCGTAGATCGATCTTGAATGCTTTGCCTTGTCCTACAATATGTATCGCAGGTCTGGCATATCTCCCCATGCCTTTTTATTTGAATGGCGTTGGGGTGGAGGCTGAGCTTTTGGCTGGAATGCCTCTCTATCGCGGCCACGAGGTGCCGATCAGCCGTATCATACGCTTCTTCCTCCAGTCGGGGTAGTAACCTGCGCCTTGGGTAACTCTTGGAGGGGCGCTCGAGTTTATATTCCTCGGCCGCGAGGACTTTAGTCCATTTGTCAGCTAGCAGATCTTGATCAGCTTGAAGCTGCTGCTGCTTTTTCTTCAAGCTATTTGCCGTGGCCATAAGCCGGCGCTTGAAGCGCTCTTGTTCGACGGGATCCTATGGTACGGCGAATTCATCATCGCCGAGGCTTGCCTCGTCTTCGGAGGGGGGCATGTGATTGTCATCCTCCTCCTCTTGGTCTGCCGCTCTCTCAGGAGAGCTGGCTCCTCCATCCTCCTGCTCTAAATCTTGCTGGAGGGGTTTGTTGTTTTCTTTGGCACTATCCGGAGTGTTATTATCTCCTGTGCCGGTATCACCACTTTTGCTTTGGCGGGACTTAGAGCGTCGCCGCTGACGTCGGCATTTGGGTTGCTTCTTGGAGGGGTCATCCTCCGCTATCCCGTCGCCATTGCCTTCTTTGGGTGTATCCACCATGTATATGTCATATGACGAGGTGGCTTTCCAGTGCCCTATAGGTGCTGGTTCATGTTTGTCTCCTACATCATCGTCCATACCGTCGATGTCTTCAGAGTCGAAGTCGAGCATGTCGGTTAAATCATCGACAGTGGCTACGAAGTGGGTGGTGGGTGGGCGTCGAATTTCTTCGTCATCCGCATCCCAATCCTGTTGGCCATAATCCGGTCAGGGCTCTCCTGACAAAGATAGAGACCTTAGTGAATTCAGAATGTCGCCGAAGGGCGAGTGCTGAAAGATATCTGCGGCGGTGAATTCCATGATCGGCGCCCAAGCGGATTTGATTGGCAGGGGCGCGGATGGTTCGGAGTCCGGAAAAGAGTTCGACACCTTGGAGTCACGGGCTGCGTAGAGGGTTAGGTTGGTGTTTGGCTCGATTGCCGTTGAGACTGCAACCCCTGAGGCGGTGTCTAACCACCTGTCCTCGATTGGCGCAGTTGGCTCCGAGCTAAGGGTCGGAGCTGATGCGGGTGCGGCCTCTGGGGTACTGTTCGGCGGTAGAGCTATGTCATACCCATCGCGACAGTGCGGCGCGCCCGGCTGTGTCTCGAATCCGTTGAAGATCAAGTCTCCGCGGATGTCGGCCATGTAGTTCAAACTTCCAAATCTGACCTGACGGCCAGGGGAGTAGCTTTCAATCTGCTCCATATGGCCAAGCGAATTAGCCCGCAGTGCAAAGCCGTCGAATACGAAGATCTGTTCGGGGAGAAAAGTCTCACCCTGGACCGCATCGCTATCGATGATAGTAGGAGCCATCAAGCCTAATAGCGACGACACAGAGGAACTCTCAATGAAATCACCAATGTCGGTGTCAAAACCGGCGGATCTCGGGTAGGGGGTCCCGAACTGTGCGTCTAGGCCGGATGGTAACATGAGGCAGGGGACACGATGTTTTACCCAGGTTCGGGCCCTCTTGATGGAGGTAAAACCCTACGTCATGCTTGATTGATATTGATGATATGGGTAGTACAAGAGTAGATCTACCACGAGATCAGAGAGGCTAAACCCTAGAAGCTAGCCTATGGTATGATTGTATGTTATGGTTGTTGTCCTACGGACTAAAACCCTTCGGTTTATATAGACACCGGAGAGGGTTAGGGTTACACAAGGTCGGTTACAAAGGAGGAGATATCCATATCCGTATTGCCTAGCTTGCCTTCCACGCCAAGTAGAGTCCCATCCGGACACGAGACGAAGTCTTCAATCTTGTATCTTCATAGTCTAACAGTCCGGCCAATGGAGATAGTCCGGCTGTCCGGAGACCCCCTAATCCAGGACTCCCTCAGCCTTGTTCTTTGAACAATTCACCTACAAGAATATAGATTTGTGTGGCACATGCGTAAATAGGACTTCTACATGTGATCGGATCACATATATATATAATGTACCTGATACTTCGGATCAGACCAGTGTTTAACAAGGCCCCTCGAGTCTTCATCCGATATATTTTCCACTGGAGATGTTTGGGAAAGTTCACTATTAGCCTTGCCTTCAAAGTGAGTTTTCCTCAAGTTATACCGATACTGTCGCAGAGCAGACTTGAAAACATGGGTGCAAGCTTGTCCAGTTGCATCATCTTGGCTATCCAACTTGAACCTCATCTGTTGAGAATTATGGGAGTCTCATTATCAGCAACCTAGAAAGTATGGGACAGAGCAAGAAGATATTACTAGTTTCCATACATAACCATACTTACAGATAAATGGCCGAGGAAGGTGTTGAACTGGGTTTTGTCTTTGTCATTCCTGTACTGAATCCATGTTGGGAGGATACGTACATGACACCTAACGGCAACCGCTGCCTCTGATACTAACTTGGCTGACTCTGTAGCATCACGTGGCCTTTTTAAACCTGCCTCAAAATGGATCTCCATTCTTCCTCCTCTAGATTTAGTTAACCTCTCAAGCATTATCCCTGATGTTTGTTTCCTCTTGCGCCTAGGTGCTAGTCCAACAACGAACATAGGAAGTGTTAGTGTACATCAAACTGCGAGACTACATATAAAGAAGCATGCAACTGTAACTTGACTCCAGCAACTACCTTCTTGCTGTTGAAGCTCACAAGGTTCATCTGATATTGCCAACTCGTCTTGTGTCAAGAGTGCTTGAGAAGTAGTGTCAGATGGCAAGGGAGCTTGGGAACGTGCTGCTAGCTTAGTTGACGCACGAGTAAGTCGTGTAGCTGGTAGTACTGTGGTAGGTGTTGCAAGAACTAGGGCTGTCTCTGCTTGTTTGGTGGAAGCTATTTGTTTATGTTTGGCTTTTTTGCAACTCGTGTAGCATGGGATGCCGTGTTTGTAGAATTTTCCGCTGGACTTTGACCTTCTATTGCACCATCAGTACCAGCAGAATCTGCAGGATTCATCCGCTTCTCATTCCCTGCCATTCTGTGTTTCTTCCTCTTTCTCTATGCCATGTTAAGTTAAGCTAACAAGAAAAACGAATGACAATTTAGTTCTTCAGAACAAATTGATGCATGATGTAGATGAACTGAACTTTGATGTTAGACAACCACATGATAGGAGGATGTAATATGTATGAAAAACAGGACGGAAGAGATAACCAGAACTATGATGTGTAAACTAAGAAGAAGACATTTCACCAAATTAGAAGCAATGCAATGGAAGGTAGACACTATATGAAAGATGCTACAAATATCGCTCTGTCAAGTTAACAATGTCTCATCATAAATGGCGTTTAAACAAATGTGAAGCAGTACAAGAAATAAATCACATGCAAGATGCAAACAACATCACACTACCATGTTAGAGGTCTCTCGTCATTAGTGCCATTGCATATTCACAACATTGCATATTCACAGCTTATGATGTGTAAACTAAGGAGAATGCATTTCAACAAATTAGAAGCAATGAAAGCTAGACACCATATGAAAGATGCAACGAATATCACTCTACCAAGTTAAAACTGTCTCGTCATAAGTGCCATTTCAACAAATTAGTAGTACAAGCTAGGAAACAATGTGAGATGTAACCTATATCACATTCTGAAGTCAAACGTGTCTTATGATAAGTGATTGTTGCAGGTTACACAACAGTAGTAATTTTACGTAAGAACATGGTGTGATAGACAGATATTATATGTTCTAGAAATAGGAACACGTGTCTTATTGAAGTATAATGTGTAAAGTAAGCAGATGGAATTCAACACAATTAGAAGCAATACAAGCTATACATCACACATAACATGCAACCACATATAACAGTGCCAAGTTAGAGGGAGCACCGGTGATGCTGCACTAGGGGAGATGTGCTCATCATAAGCACAACTTTGTTGAGTGTCTATGCATGTGTTGTCTTGGAAATCATCTTGGGTGTGTGGAGGAGTAGAAACTGTAGAGGCCCTCCGTTCGGAAGGAGCACCTTTATCTGATGCCTTGATAACTTCCTTCCGCTTTATTGATTTTGAATTGTCAAGTAAAACCGACAAGAAAAAGCAATAAAATTCTCTCTTCAGAACTCATTCATGCATGATACTGACAATCACTACTTTGATGTAAGGCAAACACATGATACTAGGATGGAATATGTACGAAAAACAGGACGGCATGGCATGTTCACAACTGTTTGTGTAAACTAAGCAAAAACACAAATAAGAAGCAATGCAAGCTTGACACCACATGAAAGATGCAACTAATATGACTCTGCCAAGTTAAAAGCGTCCCATCATAAATTGAGTTTCAACAAATTAGAAGCAGCGCATGCTATAAATCATATGAAAGATGCAACTAATATCGCACTGCATATACTAAAGGTGTCTTGTCATGTTGATTGATGCGGGATACAAAAAAAACAATAGTTTTATGTAAGGACATGCTTAATAGACAGATGTACTATGTACTAAATACAGGAAGGCATGTCACATTAACATGTATAATGTATAAGCTAAGCAGACTAGCACATGTAGTTTAACCAGATATGAAGAATTACAATCTAGACACCATATGCAACATGAAACCACATATCATGCTGCCAAGTTAGAGCAAGCACCTGTGATGCTAGTGTAGGGCAAATGCTGTAATCAACTACAGAGCTACGTTCACTATCTTCATCTAGCATTTTTGTTTCTTGAGAATCATGTCGGGAGGCTGACGCTGCATTCTTTAAATGAGGAGTAGTCCCCTTGCCTGCCTGCCTCGACATAAGTGATTGATGAGGGATACACAAGAACATTAGTTTGATGTAAGAACATGGTTAATACACAGATGTACTAGTATGTACCAAAAATAGAAAGGCATGTCATATTCAAAGGTATAATGTGTAAGCTAAGCAGATGCAATTTAACCAAATTGGAAGCAATACAAGCTAGACATCCAGCTGGAGTGGTGAGCATGATCATCTAGGACCTGAGAGCCTGGTGAGAGGCGGGATGCTTCGCCACCATCGCATCTTTTTAGTTGGCTTCTAGGTGATGCCTATCTTTGCTGGGCTTGTCATTGGCTCGGACAGTGCCCTGACTAGCTATTTGTCTTCTGGTGCTCACGGGATGGTGGTTCATGTAAAAAAAATATCTTTCCTTATCTTATCGACTTCGGCCTTTCGAATACAAGCTAGACACCATATGGAACGTGCAACCACATATGACACCGCGAAGTTAAAGCAAGCACCTGGGATGGTGGTTCATTGCGAGCGAGGTCATCAACTCCAGAGCTACGATTACCGTCTCCATCTGCTGACATTGCAGCCTTTATAGCGCTGTAACGTGTCTTGCCTACACGCATACGAAGCTGGAGCGACTTCTCTCATTTCTTTTTGGCTTCTCTCATGGCAGCAGTGTCTGAAATACCCTTGTAGCAGATAGCAGGTGGCTGAAAAATAAATGACAGGAGACATCTGATAGCTCTACAACGTTGCATGGCAAACAAAATTAGATTCTACTCCATATGATTTTGTAATATGTGAGCACAGGAAATGCAGGTACTCCTCCAGCACACCACCACATGTGGTCATATCTAAGATAACAGTCAACTGAAAATAAATAGGTTAGTCGATTTTTTAATGAACCGTTCGATCTATAAGGAACGGGCCGATGGCCTTCGTCTACCTCCCACCAGTCACTGTTGACGATCTTTCTCGAACCGCCAGCGACCAACGACCAAGACCCCTGCCTCCGCCGCCCCACCCTCCCATCGACCTCACACCACCGCCGTGCTTGGCAGCGCCCCCAGGCCATCCCTTTAATCCCGGTCGACCTCCAGATCGGGCGCCAGTAGCTCTTGGCCGCACATGCCCCTAAGATAAACACCAAGGCGCTCCTTCCCCAGTGTAATAGGTGTACTAGCGCCTGTTACGCCGGGGAATGCTTCCGTTAATTGGGAATCAACTGGCCAGAAATTGAAATTCAGGGGGGCGACAGACCTCTAGCTATGGTGAAATAGTATATGAGGAGAAACCTTGTGCATCGCGAGTTACTAGGAACATCTAGTATCAAGAAGAAGCGGTCAACTAGTGTCTTCTGTGGGATGAATACCGTGCAAGCATAGACGTAAGATTTGCACGAATAAGGGAAGAGGAGTACCTTTTTCAGTTGCGGTGTGGCCACCTCCACATGTAGCGCCGACCTTCTTCTTTTTACCGCGGAAACCGATGTTCTGGAGGGTGCAGGCTTGGATGAACCCATGGCCAAATTGTTGACTGTGTTGCCGTGGCCGTATGTCGGCGGAGGGGAAGTAGATCTGAAGCGGCGAAGGACGGGTAGCAGGAACAACTCCGATGCGGTGGAGGGTGGCGAAGTTGGAGCGGCAGCGGTGAGGCGCAGGACGGCGTGGTTGAACTGGCAAGGGTACGGACGGCTCGGCATCGGCTTCAACTACTAGTCGTGGAGGGTGTTGGAAATATGCCCTAGAGGCAATAATAAATTGATTATTATTATATTTCCTTGTTCATGATAATCGTTTATTATCCATGCTAGAATTGTATTGATAGGAAACTCAAATACATGTGTGGATACATAGACAACACCATGTCCCTAGTAAGCCTCTAGTTGACTAGCTCGTTGATCAATAGATGGTCACGGTTTCCTGACCATGGACATTGGATGTCGTTGATAACGGGATCACATCATTAGGAGAATGATGTGATGGACAAAGACCCAATCCTAAGCCTAGCACAAGATCATGTAGTTCGTATGCTAAAGCTTTTCTAATGTCAAGTATCATTTCCTTAGACCATGAGATTGTGCAACTCCCGGATACCGTAGGAGTGCTTTGGGTGTGCCAAACGTCACAAGTAACTGGGTGGCTATAAAGGTACACTACAGGTATCTCCAAAAGTGTCTGTTGGGTTGGCACAAATCGAGACTGGGATTTGTCACTCTGTGTAAACGGAGAGGTATCTCTGGGCCCACTCGGTAGGACATCATCATAATGTGCACAATGTGATCAAGGAGTTGATCACGGGATGATGTGTTACGGAACGAGTAAAGAGACTTGCCGGTAACGAGATTGAACAAGGTATCGGGATACCGACGATCGAATCTCCGGCAAGTATCGTACCGCTAGACAAAGGGAATTGTATATGGGATTGATTAAGTCCTTGACATCGTGGTTCATCCGATGAGATCATCGTGGAACATGTGGGAGCCAACACGGGTATCCAGATCCCACTGTTGGTTATTGACCGGAGAGTCATCTCGATCATGTCTGCATGTCTCCCGAACCCGTAGGGTCTACACACTTAAGGTTCGGTGACGCTAGGGTTGTAGGGATATGTATATGCAGTAACCCGAATGTTGTTCGGAGTCCCGGATGAGATCCCGGACGTCACGAGGAGTTCCGGAATGGTATGGAGGTAAAGAATTATATATAGGAAGTGCTGTTTCGGCCATCGGGACAAGTTTCGAGGTCACCGGTATTGTACCGGGACCACCGGAAGGGTCCCGGGGGTCCACCGCGTGGGGTCACCTATCCCGGAGGGCCCCATGGGCTGAAGTGGGAAGGGACCCAGCCCAAAGTGGGCTGGGGCGCCACTTCCCCCTAGGGCCCATGCGCCTAAGGGTGGGGAAACCCTAGGGGAAGAGTCCTAATAGGGGAAGGCACCCCTGGGTGCCTTGGGGGGGAGGGACTCCTCCCTTGGCCGCTGCCCCCCTAGGAGATTGGATCTCCTAGGGCCGGCGCCCCCCCTTGGCCTCCCTATATATTGTGAGGGAAGGAGGGCCTCTCACCATGCGCCTTGGTGCCTCCCTCTCCCTCTCCAACACCTCCTCCTCCTCCATAGAGCTTAGCGAAGCCCTGCCGGAGTACTGCAGCTCCGTCACCACCACGCCGTCGTGCTGCTGTTGGAGCCATCTTCCTCAACCTCTCCTCCCCCCTTGCTGGATCAAGAAGGAGGAGACGTCGCTGCTCCGTACGTGTGTTGAACGCGGAGGTGCCGTCCGTTCGGCGCTAGGATCATCGGTGATTTGGATCACAACGAGTACGACTCCATCAACCCTGTTCTCTTGAACGCTTCAGCACGCGATCTACAAGGGTATGTATATCCACTCCTTCCTCTTTGCTAGATGACTCCATAGATTGATCTTGGTGACACGTAGGAATTTTTTTAAATTATTGCTACGTTCCCCAACAGTGGTATCAGAGCTAGGTCTATGCGTAGTTTCTATGCACGAGTAGAACACAAAGTAGTTGTGGGCGTTGATTTTGTCAATTTACTTGCCGTTACTAGTCTTATCTTGATTCGGTGGTATCATGGGATGAAGCGTCCCGGACCAACCTTATACGTACGCTTACGTGAGACCGGTTCCACCGACTGACATGCACTAGTTGCATAAGGTGGCTGACGGGTGTCTGTCTCTCCCACTTTAGTCAGATCGGATTCGATGAAAAGGGTCCTTATGAAGGGTAAATAGCAATTGGCATATCACGTTGTGGTTTTTGCGTAGGTAAGAAACGTTCTTGCTAGAAACCCATAGCAGCCACGTAAAACATGCAAACAACAATTAGAGGACGTCTAACTTGTTTTTGCAGGGTATGCCTTGTTATGTGATATGGCCAAAAGGATGTGATGAATGATATATGTGATGTATGAGATTGATCATGTTCTTGTAATAGGAATCACGACTTGCATGTCGATGAGTATGACAACCGGCAGGAGCCATAGGAGCTGTCTTAATTTATTTATGACTTGCATGTCAACATAAACGTCATGTAATTACTTTACTTTATTGCTAACCGTTAGCTATAGTAGTAGAAGTAATAGTTGACGAGACAACTTCATGAAGACACGATGATAGAGATCATGATGATGGAGATCATGGTGTCATGCCGGTGACAAGATGATCATGGAGCCTCAAGATGGAGATCAAAGGAGCTATATGATATTGGCCATATCATGTCACTATTATTTGATTGCATGTGATGTTTATCATGTTTATACATCTTATTTGCTTAGAACGACGGTAGTAAATAAGATGATCCCTCATTAAAATTTCAAGAAAGTGTTCCCCCTAACTGTGCACCGTTGCGACAGTTCGTTGTTTCGAAGCACCACGTGATGACCGGGTGTGATAGATTCTAACGTTCACATACAACGGGTGTAAGACAGATTTACACACGCAAAACACTTAGGTTGACTTGACGAGCCTAGCATGTACAGACATGGCCTCGGAACACAAGAGACCAAAAGGTCGAGCATGAGTCATATGGTAGATACGATCAACATGAAGATGTTCACCGATGTTGACTAGTCCGTCTCACGTGATGATCGGACATGGCCTAGTTGACTCGGATCATGTAATCACTTAGATGACTAGAGGGATGTCTATCTGAGTGGGAGTTCATAAAATGAACTTAATTATCCTGAACATAGTCAAAAGGTCTTCACAAATTATGTCGTAGCTCACGCTTCAGTTCTACTGTTTAGATATGTTCCTAGAGATTTTTTAGTTGAAAGTTGATAGTAGCAATTATGCGGAGTAGGTCCGTAAACTGAGGATTGTCTTCATTGCTTCATAGAAGGCTTATGTCCTTAATGCACCGCTCAGTGTGCTGAACCTCGAACATCGTCTATGGATGTTGCGAACATCTGACATACACATTTTGATAACTACGTGATAGTTCAGTTAAACGGCTTAGAGTTGAGGCACCGAAGACGTTTTGAAACGTCGCGAAACATATGAGATGTTTCGAGGGCTGAAATTGGGATTTCAGGCTCGTGCCCACGTCAAGAGGTATAAGACCTCCGACGATTTTCTTAGCCTACAAACTAAGGAGAAAAGCTCAATTGTTGAGCTTGTGCTCAGATTGTCTGAGTACAACAATCATTTGAATCGAGTGGGAGTTGATCTTCCAGATGAGATAGTGATGTTTCTCCGAAGTCATTACCACCAAGATGCTAGAGCTTCGTGATGAACTATAATATATCAGGGACATATATGATGATCCTTGAGATATTCGCGATGTTTGATACCACAAAAGTAGAAATTAAGAAGGAGCATCAATTGTTGATGGTTAGTGAAACCACTAGTTTAAAGTAGGGCAAGGGCAAGAAGGGATACTTCATGAAACGGCAATTCAGCTGCTGCTCTAGTGAAGAAACCCAAGGTTGAACCCAAACCCGAGACTAAGTGCTTTTGTAATAAGGGGAACAGCCACTGGAGCAGAATTACCCTAGATACTTGGTAGATGAGAAGGCTGGCAAGGTCGATAGAAGTATATTGGATATACATTGTGTTGATGTGTACTTTACTAGTACTCCTAGTAGCACCAGGGTATTAGATACCGGTTCGGTTGCTAAGTGTTAGTAACTCGAAATAAAAGCTACAGAATAAACGGAGACTAGCTAAAGGTGAGCTGACGATATGTGTTGGAAGTGTTTCCAATGTTGATATGATCAAGCATCGCACGCTCCCTCTACCATCGAGATTGGTGTTTGCGTTGAGCATAGACATGCTTGGATTATGTCTATCGCAATACGGTTATTCATTTAAGGAGAATAATGGTTACTCTGTTTATTTGAATAATACCTTCAATGGTCTTGCACCTAAAATGAATGGTTCATTGAATCTCGATCCTAGTGATACACATGTTCATGCCAAAAGATATAAGATAGTAATGGTAGTACCACCTACTTGTGGCACTGCCACTTAAGTCATATCGGTATAAAACACATGAAGAAGCTCCATGTTGATGGATCTTTGGACTCACTCATTTTTGAAAAGTTTGAGACATGCGAACCATGTCTATTGGTGTATATGCATGAAGAAACTCCATGCAAATGGACCATTTGGACTCACTTGATTTTGAATCACTTGAGACATGCAAATCATACCACATGGGCAAGATGACTGAAAGCCTCGTTTTCAGTAAAATGGAACTAGAAAGCAACTTGTTGGAAGTAATACATTTTGATGTGTGCAGTCCAATGAGTGCTGAGGCATGTAGTGTATATCGTTATGTTCTTACTTCACAGATGATTTGAGTAGATGTTGAGTATATTTACTTGATGAATCACGAGTCTGAATTATTGAAAGGTTCAAGTAATTTCAGGGTGAAGTTGAAAGATCGTCGTGACAAGAGGATAAAATATCTATGATATGATCATAGAGATGAATATCTAAATTACGAGTTTGGCATAGAATTAAGACATTGTGGAAATTGTTTCACAACTAATACAGCCTGGAACACCATAGTATGATGGTGTGTCCGAACATCATAACTGCACCCTATTGGATATGATGCATACCATGATGTCTCTTATCGAATTACCACGATAGTTTATGGGTTAGGCATTAAAGACAACCACATTCACTTTAAATAGGGCACCACGTAATTCTGATGAGATGACACCGTATGAACTATGGTTTAGAGAAACCTAAGCTGTCATTTCATAAAAGTTTGGGGCTGCGACACTTATGTGAAAAAGTTTCAGGCTGATAAGCTCGAACCCAAAGCGGATAAATGCATCTTCATAGGACACCCAAGACAGTTGGGTATACCTCTTGTCTTAGATCCGAAAGCAATAAGGGATTGTTTCTGGAATTGGGTCCTTTCTCGAGGAAAAGTTTCTCTCGAAAGAATTGAGTGGGAGGGTGGTGGAGACTTGATGAGGTTATTGAACCGTCTCTTCAACTAGTGTGTGGCAGGGCACAGGAAGCTGTTCCTGTGGCACCTACACCAATTGAAGTGGAAGCTTATGATAGTGATCATGAAACTTCAGATCAAGTTACTACCAAACCTCGTGGGATGACAAGGATGCGTACTACTTCAGAGTGGTACGTAATCCTGTCTTGGAAGTCATGTTGCTAGACAACAATGAACCTACGAGCTATGGAGAAGCGATGGTGGGCCTGGATTCCGATAAATGGCTCGAGGCCATAAAATCCGAGAGAGGATCCATGTATGAAAACAAAGTGTAGACTTTGGTAGAACGGCTCGATGGTCGTAAGGCTATTGAGTACAGATGGATTTTAAAAGGAAGATGGACAATGATGGTAAGTATCACCATTAAGAAAGCTCGACTTGTCGTTAAGATGTTTTCCGACAAGTTCAAGGAGTTGACTGCGATGAGACTTTCTCACTCATAGCGATGCTAAGAGTCTGTTGGAATTATATTAGCGATTACTGCATTATTTATGAAATCTTGCAGATAGGTTGTCAAAACATTGTTTCCTCGACGTTTTTTGAGGAAAGGTTGTATGTGATACAAACCGGAAGGTTTTGTTAATCCTGAAAGATGCTAATAAGTATGCAAAGCTCCAGCAATCCTTCTAAGGACTGGAGTAAGCATCTCGGAGTTGGAATGTACGCTTTGATGAGATGATCAAAGATTTTGGGTTTATACAAAGTGTATGAGAAACTTGTATTTCCAAAGAAGTGAGTGGGAGCACTATAAAATTTCCGATGAGTATGTGTTGTTAACATGTTGTTGATCGGAAATGATGTAGAATTTCTAGAAAGCATGCTGAGTTATTTGAAAAGTGTTTTTTTAATGGAAAGCCTGGATTAAGTTACTTGAACATTGAGCATCAAGATCTATAAGGATAGATCAAAATGCTTAATGGTACTTTCAAATGAGCACATGCCTTGACATGATCTTGAAGGTGTTCAAGATGGATCAGTCAAAGAAGGAGTTCTTGCCTGAGTTGTAAGGTATGAAGTTAAGACTTAAAGCTCGACCACGGCAGAATAGAGAGAAAGGACGAAGGTCGTCCCCTATGCTTAAGACATAGGCTCTATAGTATGCTATGCTGTGTACCGCACCTGAAATGTGCCTTGCCATGAGTCAGTCAAGGGGTACAAGAGTGATCTAAGAATGGATCACATGACAGCGGTCAAAGTTATCCTTAGTAACTAGTGGACTAAGGAATTTTCTCGATTATGGAGGTGGTAAAAGAGTTCGTCGTAAAGGGTTACGCCGATGCAAACTTTGACACTAATCTAGATTATTCTGAGTAGTAAACTGGATTCGTATAGTAGAACAGTTATTTGGAATAGCTCCAAATATAGCGTAGTAGCTACATCTACAAGATGACATAGAGATTTGCGAAGTACATACGGATCTGAAAGATTCAAACCCATTGACTATAACATCTCTCACAAGCATAACATGATCAAACCCAGAACTCATCGAGTGTTAATCACATGGTAATTTGAACTAGATTATTGACTCTAGTAAACACTTTGGGTGTTAGTCACATGGGGATGTGACCTTGAGTGTTAATCACATATCGATGTGAACTGGATTATTGACTCTAGTGCAAGTGGGAGACTGTTGAAAATATGCCCTAGAGGCAATAATAAATTGATTATTATTATATTTCCTTGTTCATGATAATCGTTTATTATCCATGCTAGAATTGTATTGATAGGAAACTCAAATACATGTGTGGATACATAGACAACACCATGTCCCTAGTAAGCCTCTAGTTGACTAGCTCGTTGATCAATAGATGGTCACGGTTTCCTGACCATGGACATTGGATGTCATTGATAGGGATCACATCATTAGGAGAATGATGTGATGGACAAAGACCCAATCCTAAGCCTAGCACAAGATCATGTAGTTCGTATGCTAAAGCTTTTCTAATGTCAAGTATCATTTCCTTAGACCATGAGATTGTGCAACTCCCGAATACCGTAGGAGTGCTTTGGGTGTGCCAAACGTCACAACGTAACTGGGTGGCTATAAAGGTACACTACAGGTATCTCCGAAAGTGTCTGTTGGGTTGGCACGAATCGAGATTGGGATTTGTCACTCCATGTAAACGGAGAGGTATCTCTGGGCCCACTCGGTAGGACATCATCATAATGTGCACAATGTGATCAAGGAGTTGATCACGGGATGATGTGTTACGGAACGAGTAAAGAGACTTGCCGGTAACGAGATTGAACAAGGTATCGGGATACCGACGATCGAATCTCGGGCAAGTATCGTGCCGCTAGACAAAGGGAATTGTATACGGGATTGATTAAGTCCTTGACATCGTGGTTCATCTGATGAGATCATCGTGGAACATGTGGGAGCCAACATGGGTATCCAGATCCCGCTGTTGGTTATTGACCGGAGAGTCATCTCGGTCATGTCTGCATGTCTCCCGAACCCGTAGGGTCTACACACTTAAGGTTCGGTGACGCTAGGGTTGTAGGGATATGTATATGCAGTAACCCGAATGTTGTTCGGATTCCCGGATGAGATCCCGGACGTCACGAGGAGTTCCGAAATGGTCTGGAGGTAAAGAATTATATATAGGAAGTGCTGTTTCGGCCATCGGGACAAGTTTCGGGGTCACCGGTATTGTACCGGGACCACCGGAAGGGTCCTAGGGGTCCACCGGGTGGGGCCACCTATCCCGGAGGGCCCCATGGGCTGAAGTGGGAAGGGACCCAGCCCAAAGTGGGATGGGGCGCCACTTCCCCCTAGGGCCCATGCGCCTAAGGGTGGGGAAACCCTAGGGGAAGAGTCCTAAGAGGGGAAGGCACCCCTGGGTGCCTTGGGGGGGAGGGACTCCTCCCTTGGCCGCCGCCCCCTAGGAGATTGGATCTCCTAGGGCCGCCCCCCTTGGCCTCCCTATATATAGTGGGGGAAGGAGGGCCTCTCACCACGCGCCTTGGTGCCTCCCTCTCCCTCTCCAACACCTCCTCCTCCTCCATAGAGCTTAGCGAAGCCCTGCCGGAGTACTGCAGCTCCATCACCACCACGCCGTCGTGCTGCTGTTGGAGCCATCTTCCTCAACCTCTCCTTCCCCCTTGCTGGATCAAGAAGGAGGAGACGTCGCTGCTCCGTACGTGTGTTGAACGCGGAGGTGCCGTCCGTTCGGCGCTAGGATCATCGGTGATTTGGATCACGACGAGTACGACTCCATCAACCCCGTTCTCTTGAACGCTTCCGCGCGCGATCTACAAGGGTATGTAGATCCACTCCTCCCTCTTTGCTAGATGACTCCATAGATTGATCTTGGTGACACGTAGGAAATTTTTTGAATTATTGCTACGTTCCCCAACATAGGGCGTTGCGGTTGAGGTTGCGGTGGACGACGAAGTCGGGGTATCGGCTCCGGTGTGATGGAGGAGGGCGGCGGTTGATGGGTGGGATGGGGTGGCGGACGGAGGATGCCGGGGTTTCGCGGCTGGTGGAGAGGTAGTTTTGGTGCCCACGGAGTACAAATGGGGAATCAGATGGGGGGGGGACCATGTTTCGGTCTGGGACGCGCTTGTTTTTGGCTTTTTTGAACAGAAGATGGGACGCGCTTGTTTGAAATTTGGGGAAAGCACAAACTTTGCCCCCCTCTTAAATTTCGGACCTACTGCGGGTCGGGGTCAGGATGGTAATCCTAGGTGTCCCAAATAGTGGGCGGGAGCGATTTCGGCCGCGCGCATGTGTGCTTAGGCGGCCATTGTGTATGAATGTTTTTTGGATGCGGTTGCATGGCGTCTAGATGAAGCTACAAACCTACCCCGGTTTAGACCTTTGGACATCGGGTCGGTAGGTTTCACGGGTCGGAGTAATTAGAAAAGTAATTTCCTTGTACTACCAAACATTGGTCTCACGCGGTTTCGGGCGAGTAGAGGCTCTTTCGGCGCTTCGTTCGAAATTTTGAAACACAAGCATTCACGTTTAGAGTACTCTTGAACTATGAGGATTGACCTAAATAGACAACGTTATATTTGACCTTGTATGTTTGAAAACCAATTAAATTATCCGCTTCTTTTTGAAATTTTGACACTTGAAAATCCTATAACTACGATTATTTTGGAATGGAGGGGCTAAATTTGAATCTATTTTGTACACGACTACATATGCTATTATGTACAAAATCAGAGCAAAGATTGGTGCCCCCATAATTTAGGTATGGTTTACAAATGCCATGATATCAAATTCAAATAATTGAATGGACTTCATGTTGAATTCGATTTTTTTAAACCACCTTAAGTTGAATTAAAATGTATGCTAGTTCATAGGTAGCTATTTGTAATGTCCATTGTGTAACTTTCGTATGTATAATGTGCTTTACACACACAACATGAACTATACTCACATTTATATTCGATTGCTAAAGCGATGCATTGTCTGGAGTTCAAAATACTAACTATGTGGATCAATTGTGTCGAATAATAACATAGACATGCTCAAATTCGATAGAATCTAGATGTCTGATGGATCAATGACCGCTCCTTACGCGAATTGCAAATATCATGATCCCATCCTAATATTTGGATACAATTTATATCTTTAATCAATGTGTAGAGCAGTCTTTTACGTGTAGTTTCACTCTCCATCGGTGGTCTCTCACACATGCTTACACACTCTCTCCCGAGATGTCTTTCTCGCACACGTGCTCTAGATATAACCCTCCCTCCCTCTCATAACCATTTTCAACTGTTTTCACTAACCTTTATCACAAGCACTCTTCCTCTCGCAAACATACACACGCACAATCCTCATCGACCCTTTCTATATACATGGACCTGCCTACGTGTCTCATGTACGCACATTATCTTTACGCATGTCTCTCACGCATTGTCTCACACCTCTCTTCCTAATCGACTAGTATGATTCTAGCAGAGCATTCTGTAGGATGCCCCTTAAAGTTAGGTTGGATGGATAGTAATATCAGAGATAAAGGGGTTACCTTAGTCCGAGAACCTAGGGTTACAAATCCTAGCCGGCTTTGTCAGTGGACACAGAGTCCTTCACAATTCTGCTATCTTTGTCTTGTACGACTAGTCATCCATGGGTCTTCCTAAATGCGTCATGGGCCGACCAATGTGGCCCACGATGATACCGAACGAAGGGCCTCACCTCAACCCACCGTACCTCACACAGTGACACACCCTCTGCCCCCACGTCTCATTATATTCTCACACCCACACATACCAACACAAACACCACACACAGAAAATTTCTCCTGGTGCCTCTATTCCCCCCTTGCATATACACACTCAAGGGAATGGAATCTCTTGTCGTGACGTCATATTCGTCTCTCTCTCTAGACCACTCTCATTTCTCATGCTATCTCTCCCACGCCCCCCGTCGGCCCCTCTATCCATGCCTCTCTCGAATACGTAATACACACACATACCTCTCTAGGCCCTGCCAAATGCATAAACTACACATTCACACATGTTACATCATGTACCCCATTGATCTAAAAAGCCCTCTCTTCACGTTTATTTCGCATAGAACATTCCTTTTGAATAAAGTGTGGCCAAAAAATTATTTTAGAGTTTCTACATATATACAACATTACAAAGTTATATGGAGGAGTACGAACGCTAATTTGCATTGCATGGTGCCCACAATGATATTTATTCCGCACTGTGAATTTGTATATTTTTATACTATATACAAAGTTAGTCATAATAAAGATAAACGAAGAGCATCTCTCTCTCCATCGCATACCCTCCTGTACGCCCCTTTCACGTATGCACACAAAACTATCTCCAGGTCCTCTAAAAGTAAGCCCCTAGAAAATTCACACATGTTTCATCTTTCTCTTGCGATATATGCAATGACGATCATTGTATTTCAAGCGAAAGCACAATACGTACATTGGACTTCAGAATCCACTCATTATGGTCACCATTTACGTTTGGTGGTTATTATACAGTCACGGGCTCACCGTACAACTCTGTATTTTCTCATGACATGACTAGTTGACCAGTTAAACGCTCCACGTGGCACCTCTAGTGTTGCATCACATTATCTCACTACCATCATGCCCACCTGTCGACTTGTATCTACCCTTCATCTACACTCTTATAAAATACATAAAATACACTCTTATAAAAAACAGAGTTGGTGATGATGGTGTGCCTGCCATCTTGCAATATAGGTCGTCCGATTTATATCTGACGGATAGGAAATAAACTATGGCAATTTTGCAAAAAGGTACCCACACACCTCTCCACATTTGCAAATAAGGCCTTCCCTCGTTCATCCTTTTCTCTCACAAGATAAACAAGTCATACAAATGCATCTTGATGTTACGTGCAACGCACGGGCATCTTGCTAGTAAGAATGAAAACAAACGACAAAAAATATATTTGGGCGGTGGTTCGAAGTCATGACCGCGGGCACAGCGGACAAGGTGGCCTTGTATTGGTATGCTGAGCCATCTGTTTTAACACACATGAGATGGTGTGGTGATTATACACACACGCACGCATGCACACGAACTGCATCCACGCAACACTCACACAAACACATGCAGCCACGCACGCACGCAGCACTCACACGTACACACGCAGCCACGCACGCACGCAATGCTCACACGCACGCACGCAACACTCACACACACACACGCACGCATGCATGCACACACCACTACACCACACGACCAACACACACTCTCACGCTCAAGTGCTCAACCTACACGTGCATGCGCACACACCAGGCCCTGACAGACACATACACAACCAGGTGATTCCCACGCATAGGTTGGAGCCTTGTCGCGCCTGCGTAAATTTGTGTTTATCTGACCTTTTGCCTATGCGAACTAACAGGTGGGACCCACACGGAACGTGGTCAATTTAACTATTCAACATGGCGCCACGCAGACTATTTGGTCGGTCAACAGAGTGCAATCCGATGCTGAAATGTGAGCAAGTGACCGTATAATCACCGCAAAACGTATATAGTGAACGTAATAAGCTTATTCTGAAGTTCGGTGACCGTATTACGCTTTTCTCTTTGTAGGCCCTCCAAAACTACATCTCTACACGTTCTCGCATGTTACATCTAACAACTATGCAATATAGCACTACTACTACACTCTAACATAATAAATCATATGTGTTTTTAGTTTTACTAGATATCATATTGTTACTTATAATTATTCAGTTTACATACATTAAAATTGCCTTTGAAATGTATGGCCAGTATCATCTACCGTGTGGGAAAAATCCCGCCCTTTCCTATTTAATCGGGTTTGTATCGATGGATCTATACAGTACAAGTGATAGTTCACTGGGCCGTCGTGTCGTCTACTCCTCCGTCGTAAGAGTGGAGCGCTCGCTTTCATAAATCTTCTAGTCCCTTTCGTCGACATGTGGGACATCAAGCTACTAGGTCCACGTGCCATACCGAAATAATGTGCAGAGCAACCGGGGTGAAGCACCCCAGTCATGGCGCCGGCGTAGTAATGAGCAATGAGGCATCAAATCACAAAGCTGCACCTTTCCCGCAGTTAAGTTGGAGGGACGAAGCAACCATCATTTCACTCGTTGCTGAATCCGCTTCTCCCTCATCTTCTTCAACTTAACCACGTGTTGCTTCTGCCGTTGTTCTGCCTCATGTGGGACACGGATCGGCTTGGTAAAGCACTGACACGTGGGACCGCATGTTAGCAAACCGCCAGGATAATGTCCTCCGAAAATAAGAAGCCTAATCCTAGACTTACAAAGGGCTACGTAGCTGCTACATATACTTTCCATTTAATCTATATATGCCCCCCCTGATTTTCAGGTGGGGTGGGCCTAATCCTCTCCTTTAATCAAATCAAATAGTCCCACATCACATCAGTTCGTAACTTTACGTAAACCATTACGTGGATGTAGCATTGCTCAAATAAGAAACCTCCCCCGCCATCCGCGCGGCAAAATCACCTCCTTTTTACTAATCTTGATTCTATAATTTTTTAGATCAATATAATTGAGATTTGTATAGATAGCACACACGAGCAAAACCAAGTGGTACGGCTAAGGGCATCCACAATGTGTAGCCAAATGTGAAAATAGCTTTTGGCATCGTGGGAACCATTGTGGACGGTGTTGCCAAAGCCAAAAAGATGGAACCGAAGCTCCCTGATTGATTGATTGAAGGAATAGAAAAATGCAACGTCTCTCCTCTTTCTCCCATGCTTGGATGCATGTAGTATAGTACAGAGCATAGAGTCTACTCCCCTGTCCCTTCTATCACAAATCACAAAGGAGTGAGGCGTCAAATCACAAAAAGCACGGATGAAGCAACCATCATTTCACTCTTCGATGACTCCGCTTCTCCACCGTCTTCTTCAAGAAACCATCTCACCGCACTAGTACTCCTAGTAGTACTAGTAAAGGACTTCTTGGATGCAAATAAGGCAGTTATCTCGGCTTGCAGGCGGCACTTGCGAACGACTTACCGTGGTCTCCCTCAATGGTGTTCTCTGTCGAACGCACTTCGCCAAACCACCAAAAAAAGATATCGTCGACGTCACCGCAATGGGGAAGGAAGTCAAATATAGTTACTACCTCCATTTTTTTGTACACAAGGCCAGTATATCAAAATTACAATTTGCAAAGGGCCACTAACACTAATCAAGGCAAAATTGATGGGGTTAGCAACCAAGGACATTAATATCCCCTGCATGCATGCGGAAGTGAGAAGGTTGGTTTGCATGGCGCTGCATTAATCAAGTGACGAGGAGTGAGATGGTTAGCTCTTTGGTCTTTGGAGAAAAAATAAGCATTGATTGACACGTGAAACGAGGATTTGTATCGATTAAATCCCGCGAAGGAAAACCCCGCCTTTCTTTTTTAACACTAGTACTCCTAGTACGTACGTACTTATCCTGTTTGGGTCTAGGCCTTGCATTGCCAAACTTCGCCACACATTTTTGCCAAGCTTGCCTAAAGTTTTCAAAATGAGAAGGAGGTACTCTTGCGCATGGCTTTCGCGGTCGCACCGCACCCTCACACGGTCACTCCTACATGTCGCGGTCGCACCGCACCCTCACACAGTCGCTCCTGCACGCCGCAAACCCAACCAAGGGAACGCACCCCCACTGATACGTGTTGTCGCATGTGAACAAACCAAACTCAGCCATCCTATCACTGACACATAATTTTTGTTCATAGAGTATGTTTATCCAACCGCATGTTGGGGAGTATCCGTACGGCCCGTGCGGTGGTCTGTTGGGGAAGAAGAATAGGTGAGGAAGAAGGAAAGAACAGTTAGGAGACGTAGGATATTCATCCAACCGCCTGAAATGGTAGACTTACCCAAGTCAGGCGACTTGCATAACAAATATATGTTTTTACACAGCAAAAGATCCATAAAAACAACAACATAAAGAAAAACTATCACTGCTCACGGAAAGAGACGGCCTCGTCGTCTTTGGCTATCGGCGCGAACCAACCATCGCTGCCGACGTGTGTCTCCGCACCATGGTTGTCTTCGGCCTCTAGCTACTCGTTCAAGAAGAGCGTGCGGGCGCTCTGCACGGACGAGAGCACAACCTGGTTCAAGTCGAGGGCATCCGGTTCCGCCTGCAAGAGGGGCTCGATGGCAGTGGTATCCGCGCGCTCCACGTCGAGTCGAGCCTCCGCCGCCCGGTTCATGTCCAGGACGTCCGGTTCCGCCTACAGGAGGACGTCGATGAGAGCGGCATCCGCGCGCTCTGCGTCGAGTCGAGCCTCTGCCGCCCGGTTCAAGTCCAGGACGTCCGGTTCCGCCTGCAGGAGGGCCTCGATGGCAGCGGCATCCGCGCGCTCCGCCTCAAGTTGAGCCTCCACCGCCCGGTTCACATCCACGACATCCGGTTCCGCCTGTAGGAGAGCCTCGATGGCAACGGCATGCGCGCGCTCCGTGTCAAGTTGAGCCTCTGCCTCCCGGTCCTCCTTTAGTATCGCCATGTTGAACCGCTGGTCCTCCTGCACCATGGGGGACTCGGACGCCGGCACGAAGTCGACGTCGACACACACCCTGCAAACCCCCAAAAACTATCACTTGATGTAATTCTCCCCCTTTTTGTCAACAAGTGTGAAAAAAGAAATTGAGGACATTCGAGGAATTACTCCGTGGGAGAATCTTCTGAATTAGAATTGAAACCACTCGTAGAGTTAGATTCAGAAGAATGCGGAATGGTCGAGGCAGAAGCAGGAGTAGCAGCCTTGGCCTTGGAAGGCTTGGAGGGATGGACATGAGGCTTGTAGATACGAGTACTGGCAGTATCTGCAATCTCATCTTCATGATTGACAAACAACAGATCCGTTAAAGCAGAACGCTATGGGAGTACTAGAGTTTGTCTTCGGATACGTGGTACTTCAAGCAGGTCCAGATGATCATATTCCTTGAATAGGCCCTTCTTGGCTAGATCCTTGCAAGAGTAATGCTTCCGTAGCAAAGTCCATGATAGCTTTCTTGCATACTTCTCATGTAGCAGAATTTGACGAGTGTGATTATGAATCAGAGTTAGCTCAGTCATCAATTCCACCTTTTATTTTCTGTCCATCTTGATATGTATTTCCAAAGTCTACTGTGTGTGAATACAAATCTCATAGAGTGATGGATTTTCCTCATGAGGAACTTCAATCTTGGATTGTTTAACCTTTGGTGCATTCTTAGACGCAGAAGCAGTTGCAGCAGCATCGACCGGTTCCTTCCCCCTTCTATTATTCTTCACAATGCGCAGAGTGTCATGAATAGGTGGCATAAATACTTTCAGTATGTAAGCTCAGTAGAATTTCTCATTTGTGAGTTTCTCAGTGGCAAACATAATCCATGGAGCATATGGCTTCAACGATTGAGGGCTATCTGCAACACATGCCAGGTTCCGAATGAAAAGGTCAGGAATGTCAAACTTGATTCCCTGAGATATTAACACGATGTCATTTCCTACGATGCCTTTGATGGACTTGGGATGGTTTGTTGGCGTGATGGTAATGCACAGAATGTGGAATAGCACTTTGTTTTCATAGGCCAACTTCTTCGGATCAACATCAATGCGTTCATCGCCCACCATAGTGGGATCCATCAAGATGTGGAGTTGTTCATCGGACACTTCCCAGAAATGCAGCCTGTGATTGATGACCCACAAGTATAGGGGATCTATCGTAGTCCTTTCGATAAGTAAGAGTGTCGAACCCAAACGAGGAGCAGAAGGAAATGATAAGCAGTTTTCAGCAAGGTATTCTCTGCAAACACTGAAATTGTCGGTAACAGATAGTTTTGTGATAAGGTAATTGGTAATGAGTAACAAGTCATAAAAGTAAATAAGGTCCAGTAAGATGGCCCAATCCTTTTTGTAGCAAAGGACAAGCCTGGACAAACTCTTATATGAAGGAAAGCGCTCCCGAGGACACATGGGAATTATCGTCAAGCTAGTTTTCATCACGTTCATATGATTCGCGTTCGGTACTTTGATAATTTGATATGTGGGTGGACCGGTGCTTGGGTACTGTCCTTACTTGGAGAAGCATCCCACTTATGATTAACTCCTATTGCAAGCATCCACAACTACAAAAGAAGTATTAAGGTAAACCTAACCATAGCATGAAACATATGGATCCAAATCAGCCCCTTACGAAGCAACGCATAAACTAGGGTTTAAGCTTCTGTCACTCTAGCAACCCATCATCTACTTATTACTTCCCAATGCCTCCCTCTAGGCCCAAACAATGGTGAAGTGTCATGTAGTCGACGTTCACATGACACCACTAGAGGGATGACAACATACATCTCATCAAAATATCGAACGAATACCAAATTCACATGACTACTAATAGAAAGACTTCTCCCATGTCCTCAGGAACAAACGTAACTACTCACAAAGCATATTCATGTTCATAATAAGAGGGGTATTAATATGCATAATGGATCTGAACATATGATCTTCCACCAAGTAAACCAACTAGCATCAACTACAAGGAGTAATCAACACTACTAGCAACCTACAGGTACCAATCTGAGGTTTAAATACAAAGATTGGATACAAGAGATGAACTAGGGTTTGAGATGAGATGGTGCTGGTGAAGATGTTGATGGATATTGACCCCCTCCCGATGAGAGGATCGATGGTGATGACGATGGTGATGATTTCCCCCTCCCGGAGGGAAGTTTCCCCGGCAGAACAGCTCAACCAGAGCCCTAGATTGGTTCCGCCAAGGTTTCACCTCGTGGCGGCGGAGTCTCACCCCGAAAGCTTGCTTATTATTATTTCCTCGATGAAATACTCCATATAGCAGAAGATGGGCATCGGAGGGCCACCAGAGGGCCCACGAGGCAGGGGCGCGCCTAGGGGGGTAGGGCGTGCCCCCCCACCCTCGTGGCTGCTGGGTGGCCCCCTCTGGTACTTCTTGCGCTCAGTATATTTATATATTCTGGAAATAACTTCCGTGAAGTTTTAGGACTTTTGGAGCTGTGCAGAAATAGGTCTCTAATATTTGCTCCTTTTCTGGCCCAGAATCCCAGCTGCCGGCATTCTCCCTCTTCATGTAAACCTTGTAAAATAAGAGAGAATAGGCATAAGTATTATGACATAATGTGTAATAACAGCCCATAATGCAATAAATATCGATATAAAAGCATGATGCAAAATGGACGTAGCAACTCCCCCAAGCTTAGACCTCGCTTGTTCTCAAGCGAAAGCCAAAATCGAAAAATATGTCCACATGTTTAGAGATAGAGGTGTCGATAAAAATAAAATACGGACATGAGGGCATCATGATCATTCTTAGAATAGCAACACACACACACATATATTATATTGTCATATGATCTCTTATGCTAAAGTAACAATTCAATCACAATTTCAAGTATGAATCATAAACTTCGTTGAGAACCAACAAACTCTAATCTCAGTCATTGAGGCCATTGCAATTTATCATAACATAGGAAAGAGTCAATATAAGAGCTTTTCAGCAAGTCCACATACTCAACCATATTTTAGTCTTTCACAATTGCTAACACTCACGCAATATTTATGGGTATGAAGTTTTAATCGGACACAAAGAAAGATAGGGGCTTATAGTTTTGCCTCCCAATGTTTTACCTCAAGGGTAATGTCAACAATAATAGTTCATGAAGACTCACATCCAATTAGCTATATATATCAGGATCTTTCCAACACATTGTGCTTGCCAAAGGATAAAATGTAAAAAGGAAAGGTGAAGATCACCATGACTCTTATGTAAGGTAGAAGATAAAAGTAAAAGATAGGCCCTTCGCAGAGGGAAGCAGAGGTTGTCATGCGCTTTTATGGTTGGATGCACAAAATCTTAATGCAAAAGAACGTCACTTTATATTGCCACTTGTGATATGGACCTTTATTATGCAGTCCGTCGCTTTTATTTCTTCCATATCACAAGATCGTATAAAGCTTATTTTCTCCGCACTAATAAGTCATACATATTTAGAGAGCAATTTTTATTGCTTGCACCGATGACAACTTACTTGAAGGATCTTACTCAATCCATAGGTAGATATGGTGGACTCTCATGGCAAAACTGGGTTTAGGGATATTTGGAAGCACAAGTAGTATCTCTACTTGGTGCAAAGAAATTGGCTAGCATGAGAGGGAAAGGCAAGCTCAACATGTTGGATGATCCATGACAATATAATTTATCTCAGATGTAAGAAAACATAACCCATTACGTTGTCTTCCTTGTCCAACGTCAACTCTTAGCATGTCATACTTTAATGAGTGCTCACAATCATAAAAGATGTCCAAGATAGTATATTTATATGTGAACCTCTCTTTCTTTATTACTTCCTATTAATTGCAACGATGACCAAAACTATGTTTGTCAACTCTCAACAACTTTTATTCATCATACTCTTTATATGTGAGCTCATTACTCTCCATAAGATCCATATGATCTCTTTATTTCTTTTTATTTCTTCTCTTTTATTTTTATTCCCTCAAGATCATAGCAAAATAATCAAGCCCTTGACTCAACACTAATCTTTATTATATATAGCTCACGGACTCGATTACATAGAAGGATCATAAAGCAAAACTCACAACTAGATCATACTAAAACTTTATTCTACTAGATCAAGATATTATCAAAAGGATCGAACTAAGCAAAACGATAAAGATAAAAGTGATGGTGATACGATACCGGGGCACTCCCCCAAGCTTGGCAGTTGCCAAGGGGAGTGCCCATACCAGATACTCAGTTCTTCTTTGTTGGTGAAGAAGGTGGAGTTGTTGATGATGTAGGCTTGTCGTCCCTCTTCCAAGGCATAGGCTCACCATCATAGAAGGATGATCGAGTCTCCTGAATCCTCAAATCTGTAGCCAAACTCATCCTCTTGAATCTATATTCATACTCACAGTTTTGATTTTGCAGGTCATAGATCTAGGCTTGGAGGTGCTTGATTTTGTCATGAAGCTTGAAGATGGCCTCCCCAATGTCCTTGACGTCCAGCTTGTGGTTGTTGGTGAACTCCGTGATCATAATGTGATTGGAGTCGAGTCCACGCTCCACCATCTCCTGACACTTGAAAACTTGTTGCTCCAATGCCTCGAGCCTTGCCTCCGTGCTTCCGGTCCTCCTTGGTCCCTCAACATCGCGGATGTGCAACAACCCCTCACGCATCTCAATGGTTTGAGGGTGTTGCAGCACCTCCGCAAGGTAGGGGTTGACGACCTTCTCGAAGAACTTGTCCTTGGGGGCACTTGAAGACGACATGACGACCTAGATCTGTTAGAAAAATAGCTCGAAACAAGGACACGAGATATTTGCGTGATACGGTGGTCAAAACCTTCGGGAGATTATATAATGAATTTTTACCGACCAAAAGAAGTATCATGCAAGAAAACAGAGTCCAGAGAGCACACGAGGTGCCCACCAGGCAGGGGGCGTGCCCAGGGGGGTAGGGCGCGCCCTCCACCCTCGTGGAAGCCTCGTGTCCTTTCCGGTCTGCTTCTTATTTTCCTATTTTTCTAAATATTCCAAAGCGGAGAAAAAATGCCATTAGGACTGTTTTGGAGTCGGTTTACTTACCGTACCACATACATATTCCTTTTCGGAGTCTGAAATGTTCTGGAAAGTGTCCCTTATGTATTCCTCCGGGGTTACGATTTCAATGATATTAGTTTCAACATTTATAGGGTTACCTGAGATATAATGTTTGATTCTTTGACCGTTCACCACCCTCGGATTTGTGCCTTAGAAGTTGTTGATTTTTATGGCACCGGAACGATAGACCTCCTTGATAACGTAAGGACCTTCCCATTTAGAGAGAAGATTGCCTGCAAAAAAATCTTGAACGAGAGTTGTATAGCAATACATAATCACCTACATTAAACTCACACTTTTGTATCCTTTTGTCATGCCACCTTCTAACTTTTTCTTTAAACAGTTTGGCATTCTCATAGGCTTGGGTTCTCCACTCATCAAGTGAACTAATGTCAAATAACCTCTTCTCACCGGAAAGCTTTAAATCATAATTGAGCTCTTTAATGGCCCAATATGCCTTATGTTCTAGCTCAAGAGGTAAATGACATGCTTTACCATAAACCATTTTATACAGAGACATACCCATAGGATTTTTATATGCGGTTCTATAGGCCCATAATGCATCATCAAGTTTCTTGGACCAATTCTTTCTAGATATATTAACAGTCTTTTGCAAAATTAATTTGAGCTCTCTGTTACTCAATTCTACTTGACCACTATACTGTGGGTGATAAGGAGATGCAATTCTATGATTAACATCATACTTAGCAAGCATTTTACGAAAGGCACTAGGAATAAAATGTGAAACACCATCAGTCATTAAATATCTAGGGACTCCAAACCTCGGGAAAATAACTTATTTAAGCATCTTAATAGAGGTGTTATGATCAGCACTACTAGTTGGAATAGCTTCTACCCACTTAGTAACGTAATTAACAGTGACTAAAATATGTGTATACCCATTAGAGGAAGGAAAATGTCCCATATAATCAAAGCCCCGAACATCAAATGGTTCAATAACAAGTGAATAATTCATAGGCATTTCTTGACGTCTACTAATATAACCAATTCTTTGACATTCATCACAAGACAAGACAAACTTACGGGCATCCTTGAAGAGAGTAGGCCAATAAAAACCGGATTGCAATACCTTATGTGCAGTTCTATCTCCAGCATGGTGTCCTCCATAGGCTTCGGAGTGACACTTGCATAGGATCTATTCCTGTTCATGCTCAGGTACACAACGTCTAATAACACCATCTACTCCTTCTTTATAAAGATGCGGGTCATCCCGAAAGTAATGTCTCAAACCATAGAAGAACTTTTTCTTTTGCTGGTATGTGAAACTAGGTGGTATAAATTTAGCAACAATATAATTAGCATAATCAGCATACCATGGAGCAGTTCGAGAAGCATTTATGACATTTAATTGTTCATCAGGAAAGCTATCATCAATAGGTAGTGGGTTATCAAGAATATTTTCTAACCTAGACAAGTTGTCTGCAACGGGGTTCTCAGCTCCCTTTCTATCAATAATATGCAAATCAAATTCTTGTAGCAGGAGAACCCATCTAATAAGTCTAGGTTTAGCATCTTTCTTTTCCATAAGGTATTTAATAGCAGCATGATCAGTGTGAATAGTTACTTTAGAATCAACTATATAAGGTTTGAACTTATCACCAGCAAAAACAACTGCTAAAAATTCTTTTTCTGTGGTAGCATAATTTCTCTAGGCATTTTCTAGAGTTTTACTAGCATACTAAATAACATTTAATTTCTTATCAACTCTTTGCCCTAGAATAGCACCTATAGCATAATCACTAGCATCACACATAATTTCAAAGGGTAAATTCCAATCAGGTGGCTGAACAATAGGTGCAGAAATCAATGCTTTCTTAAGTATTTTAAATGCTTCTACGCAATCATCATCAAAGACAAAAGGAATATCTTTTTGTAATAGGTTAGTCAGAGGCCGAGAAATTTTTGAGAAGTCCTTAATGAACCTCCTATAAAAACCGACGTGACCGAGGAAGCTTCTTATACCTTTAATGTCCTTGGGATATGGCATCTTTTCAATAGCATCAACTTTAGCTTTATCCACTTCAATACCTCTTCCAGAAATTTTATGCCCCAAGACAATTCCTTCATTAACCATAAAGTGGCATTTCTCCCAATTCAGAACAAGATTAGTTTCTTCACGTCTTTGCAAAACTCGATCAAGGTTGCTCATGCAATCATCAAAAGAGGATCCATAAACGGAGAAATAATCCATGAATACCTCACAAATCTTTTCACAAAAGTCAGAGAATATAGCCATCATGCATCTTTGTAAGGTACTGGGTGCATTACATAAACCAAAAGTCATATGTCTATAAGCAAAAGTACCGAAAGGGCAAGTAAAAGTGGTCTTTGCTTGATCATCAGCTCACACGGGTATTTGAGAGAAGCCCGAGTAACCATCTAGAAAGCAAAAATGTGTATGTTAGGATAATCTTTCTAGAATTTGATCAATAAAAGGCAAAGGGTAATGATCTTTTTAGTAGCTTTATTTAATTTGTGTAAAACAATTACCATCCTATAACCTGTAATAATTCTTTGCGGAATCAATTCATCTTTATCATTAGGAACAACAGTGATACATTCCTTCTTAGGGACACAATGGACATGACTTACGCACTGACTATCAACAACAGGATAAATTATACCTGCCTCAAGGAGCTTTAATATTTCCTTTCTTACCACCTCTCTCATCTTAGGATTTAGCCGTCGTTGGTGACCAATAACTGCTTTGGCGTCTTTCTCCAAATTTATTTTGTGTTGACATAGAGTGGGACTAATGCCCTTATGATCATCAAGAGTACATCCAATAGCAGCATGGTGCTTCTTTAGAGTTTTCAATAATTTCTCTTCCTCCTTCTCTGAAAGGTTAGCACTAATAATAACAGGATATATCTTCTTTTCATCAAGATAAGCATATTTAAGAGTATCAGGTAATAGTTTAAGATCAAACACGGGATCACCCTTGGGTGGAGGAGGTTCCCCTAGGATTTCAACAGGCAAGTTGTGTTTCAGAATAGGTTCCTGTTTAAAGAATACTTCATCTATTTCCCTTCTTTCATTCATAAACATATCATTCTCATGGTCTAGCAAATATTGTTCTAAAGGATCAGTGGGAGGCACAACAATAGAAGCAAGACCAATAATTTCATCTTTATTAGGCAATTCTTCATCACGGGGTTGTCTACGAAATTTAGAAAAATTAAAATCATAAGACATATCATCCAAACCAATAATAAGAACATCCTTCTTGCAATCTATCTTAGCATTAACAGTATTCAAGAAGGGTCTACCAAATATAATGGGACAAAAGCTATCTTGTGGGGAACCAAGAACAAGAAAATCAGCAGGATATTTAGCTTTCCCACACAAGACTTCAACATCTCTAACAATCCCAACTGGTGAAATCGTGTCTCTATTGGCAGGCTTAATTGTGACACCAATCTCTTCTATCTCAGCAGGTGCAATATCATGCATATTTTCTTTGTATAAGGAATGAGGTATTGCACTTGCACTAGCACCCATATCACATAAGCCATGATAGAAATGATCTCCTATTTTAACAGAAATAACAGGCATGCCTACAACAAGTCTATGTTTATTTTTAGTATCAGGCCTGGCAATTCTAGCAGCTTCATCATAGAAGTAAATAACATGCCCATCAATATTATCGGCCAAGAGATCTTTAACCATAGCAATATTAGGTTCAACTTTAACTTGCTCAGGGGGTTTGTGTGTCCTAATATTACTTTTGTTGACTACAGTTGAAACTTTAGCATGATCCTTTATTCTGACAGGGAAAGGTGGTTTCTCAACTTAAGCAGTGGGAACATCATGATCATCATAAGTGACAGTTTTTTCTTCAACTTTAATAGGTGCAACTACTTTTGTTTCAATGGGAGGATTATATTTAAACCACTTATCCTTAGGGAGATCAACATGAGTACCAAAGGATTCACATAAAGAAGCTACTATCTTAGAGTCAAGTCCATATTTAGTGCTAAATTTATGGAAAACATTGGTATCCATAAAAGATTTAACACAATCAAATTTAGGTGTTATACCTGACTCCTCACCTTCGTCGAGATCCCAATCTTCGGAGTTGCGTTTAATTCTCTCCAATAAATTCCATTTGAATTTAATAGTCTTCATCATAAAGGAACCAATACAAGAAGTATCGAGCATGGAGCGATTGTTGTCAGAAAGCCGAGCATATTTTTTTTAATAATCATTTCTCTTGAGAGCTCATGATTGGGGCATGAATATAACATTGACTTAAGCGTCCCCCAAGCTTGAGCGATGCTTTCTCCTTCACGATGCCAAAAATTATATATATAATTACGATCACGATGAACAAGATGCATAGGATAAAACTTCTGATGGAATTCCACTTTCAACCGTTTGTAGTCCCATGATCCCATATCATCACATAGCCTATACCATGTCAATGCATCTCCCTTCAAAGATAAAGGGAAGACCTTCTTCTTGATAACATCATCGGGCATACCTGCAAGCTTAAATAATCCACAAACTTCATCCACATAGATTAAGTGTAAGTCGGGATGCAATGTTCCATCTCCTGCAAAAGGATTAGCTAGCAGTTTCTCTACCATACCCGAAGGAATTTCAAAGTAAACATTTTCATTTTCAGTAGGTGCAGTAGGTTGAGGAGCAACTCTTTGTTCTACTGGTCGAGGTGAAGATACCCCGAACAAGCCCCTCAAAGGATTACTTTCCATAGTAAAAAGTGACAGTAAATTTCAGCACACAATATAAATTTTTCCTTACCAAATTCCACCTACCAAAGGCGCTTCACTCCCCGGCAACGGCGCCAGAAAAGAGTCTTGATGACCCACAAGTATAGGGGATCTATCATAGTACTTTCGATAAGTAAGAGTGTCGAACCCAAACGAGGAGCAGAAGGAAATGATAAGCGGTTTTCAACAAGGTATTCTCTGCAAACACTGAAATTATCGGTAAAAAATAGTTTTGTGATAAGGTAATTGGTAACAAGTAACAAGTAATAAAAGTAAATAAGGTGCAGCAATATGGTCCAATCCTTTTGGTAGCAAAGGACAAGCCTGGACAAACTCTTATATGAAGGAAAGCGCTCCTGAGGACACATGGGAATTATCGTCAAGCTAGTTCTCATCATGTTCATATGATTCATGTTCGGTACTTTGATAATTTGATATGTGGGTGGACCGGTGCTTGGGTATTGTCCTTACTTGGACAAGCATACCACTTATGATTAACTCCTATTGCAAGCATCCGCAACTACAAAAGAAGTATTAAGGTAAACCTAACCATAACATGAAACATATGGATCCAAATCAGCCCCTTATGAAGCAACGCATAAACTAGGGTTTAAGCTTCTGTCACTCTAGCAACCCATCATCTACTTATTACTTCCCAATGCCTCCCTCTAGGCCCAAACAATGGTAAAATGTCATGTAGTCGATGTTCACATGACACCACTAGAGGGATGACAACATACATCTCATCAAAGTATCAAACGAATACCAAATTCACATGACTACTAATAGAAAGACTTCTCCCATGTCCTCAGGAACAAACGTAACTACTCACAAAGCATATTCATGTTCATAATCAGAGGGGTATTAATATGCATAATGGATCTGAACATATGATCTTCCACCAAGTAAACCAACTAGCATCAACTACAAGGAGTAATCAACACTACTAGCAACCCACATGTACCAATCTGAGGTTTCGATACAAAGATTGGATACAAGAGATGAACTAGGGTTTGAGATGAGATGGTGCTGGTGAAGATGTTGATGGAGATTGACCCCTTCCCAATGAGAGGATCGTTGGTGATGACGATGGTGATGATTTCCCCCTCCCGAAGGGAAGTTTCCCCGGCAGAACAGCTCCGCCAGAGCCCTAGATTGGTTTCGCCAAGGTTCCGCCTCGTGACGGTGGAGTCTCGTCCCGAAAGCTTGCTTATGATTTTTTCCTCGACGAAAGACTCCATATAGCAGAAGATGGGCATCGGAGGGCCACCAAAGGGCCCACGAGGCAGGGGGCGCGCCCAGGGGGGTAGGGCACGCCCCCACCCTCGTGGCTGGTGGGTGGCCCCCCTCTGGTACTTCTTGCGCTCAGTATTTTTTAATATATTCTGGAAATAGCTTCCGTGAAGTTTCGGGACTTTTGGAGCTGTGCAGAATAGGTCTCTAATATTTGCTCCTTTTCCAGCCCAAAATCCCAGCTGTCGGCATTCTCCCTCTTCATGTAAACCTTGTAAAATAAGAGAGAATGGGCATAAGTATTGTGACATAATGTGTAATAACAACCCATAATGCAATAAATATCGATATAAAAGCATGATGCAAAATGGATGTAACACCCCGGATGTAACTTTCCCAATTTGTACTCTAACTCTTGCCGTTTCTGGCGTTAAGTTATATTTATTTCCTCGGGTTCGGGTTTTGTCTCCGTGTGTTGTTGTCATTGTCATGCATCTCATATCATGTCATCATGTGCATTGCATTTGCATACGTGTTCGTCTCATGCATTCGAGCATTTTCCCCGTTGTCCGTTTTGCATTCCGGCGCTTCGTTCTCCTCCGGTGGTCATTTCTAGCTTTCTTTCGTGTGTGGGGATTAAACATTTCTGGATTGGACTGAGACTTGCCAAGCGGCCTTGGTTTACTACCGGTAGACCGCTTGTCAAGTTTCGTATCTTTTAGACTTCGTTTGATACTCCAAAGGTTAACCGAGGGACCGAAAAGGCCTCATGTGTGTTGCAGCCCAACACCCCTCCAATTTGGCCCAAAACCCACCTAACTCTGCTCCATCATCTAGAGCATTCGATCACGATCGCGTGGCCAAAAACCGCACCTCATTTGGACTCTCCTAGCTCCCTCTATGGCTATAAATAGATCCATCCACGAAATCCCGGGTCTCCTCCCTCCCCAAACCCTAAAAAATCCACCTCGCGCGCCGGACATGTCCGTTTCTTGCCGGACAAGCGCCGCCGCCGCCTGCAGCCATTGAGGGGCCGCCACGTGGCCTCGCCGCCGCCTCCCACCACGCGGCCCGGGAGGCCCAGGGAGGGCCCCCGCGGCCCGAAGCCGCCGTCGCCGCCCGGCTCCCTCTCCCGCCTGCCCGCGCCGCCTCCCGCCTGCCCGCGCCGCTCCCCGGCCACCCCGCCGCCGCGCGCCATCTCCGGTGGCCCCGCGCCGCCCTGCGCCATCGCTGGCGGCCGCCGCTCGCCCGCACCGCGCCGCGCCGCCGCGCCGCCACCGCCTCGCCGCGGGCCGCCGCCCAGCCCGGATCCGACGAGATCTGGCCGCCTCCTCCTCCCCTCGCCAAGATCGGCCACCACCGCGCCATTTCCGGCCAACTACAGTGCTCCCTCCGGCGAACTTCGAAATCCGTGCAAACCCTAGATCGGAGGTCAAAAATCTACTAAGTCCCTGATATTTTCAGTCCATATGCCCCTGTTCGTAGCTCCGTAACTTTGCATCCGTAGCTCCGATTCATGCATATAGCATATCAAAATGTTCAACTCAGAGAGTACATCATTTCATTCCATTGCATCATTTTCATTTGAGTTCATCTTGATGCCCGAAATGCTATTAGAAGAGGGCTACTTGAGTTAATTGTCAGTTCTGTTACTCCGTTTAGGTTTTTGTCATTTTTGCCATGATTAATGTGTGCATGCTATGCCCATGAGTTCTATATATGTTTTGTTAAGGGTTTTGTCATCTTTCCAGGGGTGCAACCCATGTATTTTTGTGATGTGTGAGGTGACTAGTGCAAGCTTGCAAAGTGGTGCACTTAGTAATTCTGTTTTTAGGGACTTCGCAATTCCACTGTCCTTGATCTGTTTATCTCATGATGCCATATGTTCATGTTGTTTCCTATTGATCCGTGTCTCTTTTGAGGATGTTCAGTAAGGATGTTTTGTTAATATTGTAGTGCTTTGTCCATCCATGTCTTTGTTTGCAATTATGGAGCACACTAGCTTGAGTCAATCGAGCTCTACTTTTGCTACTTTGTGAATCTGGGAAGATTGTCAACTTGTTTGCAATTTTGCCGGTGATGTTGTAGTTGATCCATGCATGCTATGCTATTGTTCTTGCCATGTCTAGCTTAAATTTTGTGCCTTCTTGATGGGTGTATGTTTGTCTTGCCATGACTTGCATCGTAGTGAGTGCATCAAGCTCGCAAACATGCCTACTTGAGTTATATTTCAGCATGTGTCAGTTTTCACTAAGTCTGAAAACTGATTATGTTTTTGCTATGTTCACATGCTTGCAATTGTATTTTCTGATCCCTTTTGGCTCAAGGTCACTAAGGGACTTTTGTTAAGCTCTTTGAGTAGCTCCATGCCATGCTTTACTTTGCCATGTTCAGATCCTGTAGCATGTAGTTTTGTTGCTCCGAAGAGGGCTACCTGATCTGAAATTCCAGACAAGTGTTGATTTCACTAAGTCTGAGATCTGTTTGCCATATGCATTTTTGCCATGCTTGTTTGAACCTGTTAATGGATGAATTGGCCGTAGCTCAGTGCTAGACTTTAGTTAAGCATCTTGTGTGCATACCTGCCATATATTTTGTTGTCTTGTTTGGGTGCTTTAGCATGTTCATGTCATTGCATTTAGATGCCTACTTGCTGTAAATCGCAGACCGGTATCATATTTGAATCGCTTGCCATTTCCAAACCGTAACTCCGATTCCGGCGTTCTTGATATCGTTTTCAAGCGATTTCATCTCATCTTTCCAGTGGCACACTTGGTTTTCCAAGTTGAGGCCAGGTTCATGCATTTCCTGTCATATCTTGCATTTTGCATCCCGCATCGCATTCCGCATAGCATATCATCATTGCATCATATTGCTTGGTCTTGCACGTGGTTGATTGTATCGTTGTTGCTTATTTGTCTTGTTTGGGTAGAGTCGGGAGACGAGTTCGCTATCGAGGAGCCCGTTGAGTTTGCTTTCAAGGATCCAGTCAACTCTGACAACTGTGCAGGCAAGATGATCATACCCTCGAAATCACTACTATCTTTGCTATGCTAGTTTGCTCGCTCTTTTGCTATGCCATTGCTACGATGCCTACCACTTTCTTTCAAGCCTCCCAAATTGCCATGTCAAACCGCTAACCCACCATTGTCCTAGCAAACCATTGATTGGCTATGTTACCGCTTTGCTCAGCCCCTCTTATAGCGTTGCTAGTTGCAGGTGAAGATTGAAGGCCGTTCCTTATTGGAACATTTATTTACTTGTTGGGATATCATTATATTATCTTGTTATCTTAATGCATCTATACACTTGGTAAAGGGTGGAAGGCTCGGCCTCTCGCCTAGTGTTTTGTTCCACTCTTGCCGCCCTAGTTTTCGTCATATCGGTGTTATGTTCCCGGATTTTGCGTTCCTTACGCGGTTGGGTTATAATGGGAACCCCTTGATATTTCGCCTTGATTAAAGCTTTTCCAGCAATGCCCAACATTGGTCTTACCATTTGCCACCTAGCCTCTTTTTCCCTTGGGTTTCCGGAGCCCGAGGATCATCGTATTTAAACCCTCCGGGCCAGTGCTCCTCTGAGTGTTGGTCCAAACTAGAGTCTTGTGTAGCGCCCCCACGGGGAAACTCGAGGTTTGGTTTTAGTTGTATGGAGCGCTCATCTGATTGTGCCCTGAGAAAGAGATATGTGCAGCTCCTATCGGGATTTGTCGGCACATTCGGGCGGTGTTGCTGGTCTTGTTTTAACTCATCGAAGTGTCTTGAATTACCGAGATACCGAGTCTGATCGGAACGTCTTGGGAGGAGGTCTATTCCTTCGTTGACCGTGAGAGATTGTCATGGGCTAAGTTGGGACTCCCCTGCAGGGATTTGAACTTTCGAAAGCCGTGCCCGCGGTTATGGGCAGATGGGAATTTGTTAATGTCCGGTTGTAGATAACTTGAACCTTAACTTAATTAAAATGAATCAACCGAGTGTGTTACCGTGATGGCCTCTTCTCGGCGGAGTCCGGGAAGTGGACACACTGTAGGAGTAATGTTTGCGCAGGTTCTCTCTAGTTTCTCGCTCGCGCTTTGCCTCCTCTTCTCGCTCTCTTTTGCGAATAAGTTAGCCACCATACTTGCTAGTCGCTTGCTGCAGTTCCACATATTTACCTTGCCATACCTATAAGCTTAAATAGTCTTGATCGCGAGGGTGCGAGATTGCTGAGTCCCTGTGGCTCACAGATTACTATTACACCAGATGCAGGGCCTGATGATCCCGCTCCAGGAGACGCACTTGAGCTCAAGTGGGAGTTCGACGAAGACTCTCAACGTTACTATGTTTCCTTTCCCGATGATCAGTAGTGGTGCCCAGTTGGGGGTGATTGGGACCGTGTCGCATGTTGGGTTCTCTTTTATTTTGGCGCCGTAGTCGGGCCATGAGTGTTTGGATGATGTAATGTTATTTTTGTACTTGATTGACGTGTCGAGTGTAAGCCAACTATGTTATCTCCCCTTTATTATTTGTATTACATGGGATGTTGTGAAGATTGCCTAACTTGCGACATATGCCTTCAATGCGATTATGCCTCTAAGTCGTGCCTCGACACATGGGAGATATAGTCGCATCGAGGGTGTTACAAGTTGGTATTAGAGCCTTCCCCGACCTTAGGAGCCCCATTGCTTGATCGTTTTAGCGGCCGAGTAGTGTCTAGAAAAATGTTTTGAGTCATTTAGGAATTATATATCGGAGAGTTTAGGAATTCTTTTTACTTCACAGTCTCCTCATCGCTCTGGTAAGGCATCCTGACGTAGAGTTTTGAATCTTCTCTCCTCAAATTTCACTAAATTTTTTTTAGGATCACGCAGGTATCTTGGAATCGTTCCGATGGTTTTATGATGAGAACATTGTCTTGGTGCCTCCTGTGAGGGGTTTAGTGGAAGTGTCCTGGGGAGTTGAGCTCTGAGGTGTTGTCATCATAATTTTATCGTTGCAGTTCTGGAATACCTGAGTCTAGTACGCCGACATCGAAAATCTCTTTTATGCAGTTCGTTGGTGAGATAACCTCGATGCCACCCAGTACTGGGGCGGGAGTTCGGGAGTATCGCCATAACTTGTATAACGGATGCTTTTCGAAGGTTGAGGTAGATGGTTTCCGAAGGTTTCTTGGTTATGTGTTGAAGGATGGATACAGCTGGATGTAGGATTTGCTAGTTTGGGTGAGATATTATGCTTCCTCTGTATCCCCAACACCTGATTGCATAACCGGAAAGGTTCGGGAGTTTCATAGGTGGGAATTCTAGTAGCTCTAGTTCTTCTTCCACGGATATTGGTTTGAGATTGGGATTTCTTACTGATTATTCGTTCTTGATCTGTACCTTGTTGATTTATTTCTCTACCTTAATTCTACATGGCTTCTCAATTTATGGATATGTGACCATTTCAAGAGGAATGCATTCGTTCATTTTGTTCGGATGTGAAGACTATATGTTGCAATTTTCATTCCGTTGGTTTCAGCTTCAATATTGTCTATCAATGTGCTAATGGTGGTCAACCTCTTCAAGATGGCTCCTCCAACGCGCACGACTCCGAATCCTGATCCGCCACCACCTCCCCCTCCTCCGGAGGCATGGCAAGCTGTGATGGCCACAACCAATGCAAACACACAGTTGATCATGCAAATTCTTCAAGAGCGCAATCAAGGCAACCAAGGGAATCAAGGCAACAATCAGAATCACTTTGCTACACTCAACCAGTTCCTTGCTAACGGGCCAAAGACTTTCAGCAATTGTGTTGAGGCAACCGATGCTGACGATTGGCTTGTGGATCTGTGTAAGCATTTCGAGTGTAGTAACGTCAGGCCTGAGGACTTTGTTAAGTTCGCTTCCTTCCAACTCAAAGATCAAGCTGCAGAATGGTTCCAGCAGTACAAGGACTCCAGAGGTGGACGTGTTATCACTTGGGATGATTTCCGTCGAGATTTCCGAGCTCATCATATTCCCCAGAGCGTGGTTGAAAGCAAGCGTGAGGAATTCCGCAACCTGAAGCAAGGCTCTTTGTCTGTCTATGACTACAACAAGTTGTTCCAGAAGCTCGCCCGCTTTGCCAAGCAGGACGTCCCTGATGAGAAGAGCATGATATACCAGTTCAGGGGTGGTCTCAGAGAAGAAATTCAGCTAGCTCTTGTTCTCTTCGAGCCTTTGAGATACGATGAGTTCTACAACATGGCATTGAAGCAAGAGGCTGCTCAGTTGAGGTGTGATGCTTCCAAGAAGCGAGTCAGAGATGCCACTCCTTCTTCCTCTACTCAAGTGGCCAAGCAGCAGAAGTATTGGCTGCCTCCTCCTCTGTTCCGTCAGCCGTATCAGCAGAAGAGCAAAGGTGGCAGTGGTTCTTTCCACCCACCCAACCCTGGCTTTCAGAACAAGACTTCGTCTCAAGCTCCAAGATCGAGTGCTCCGTATCACCGTCCGCTTTCAGAGGTCACGTGCAACAAGTGCCAACAGAAGGGTCACTATGCCAACAAGTGTTTCAACCAGAGGCGTCTTCCTCCTCCTCCTCATGTGAGATCGGCAAGTATAGCTGTGGTCAAGCATAACCCCAAGTTCGCCAAGGTCAATATGGTGAATGTAGCTCAGGCAGAGGACTCACCAGATGTCATCATGGGTAACCTTCCTGTTAATGATATTCCTGCAAAAGTTCTTTTTGACACGGGTGCATCGCATTGCTTCATTTCCAAACCTTTTGCATCAAAGTATGAGTGTGATTATCAGTATCTGCAAAGTTCCTTGCAAATTGTGTCACCGGGCAAGCAGATGACAGCTAACACCTGCGTCCCGGAGGTTACTATCACATTGGGTGACTACAAGTTCCTTTCTTCCCCAATTGTTCTTGGTAACTCAGATATTGATCTTATTCTTGGAATGGACTGGCTTTCTAAGCACAAGGCTCAGCTTGATTGTGCAGCCAGGCAGATTCAATTGACTCATTTGTCTGAGGATGTAATTGTCTTTGCCGCTCGTGAGAATACCATCCGTTTGTTTTCTCACAATGGGAAGGGTGAATTGGATGCCATCTCTCAAATTCCAGTCATTTGCGAATATCAAGACGTCTTTCCATAAGAACTTCCAGGAATGCCTCCGCACCGGCTAGTTGAATTCGTTATTGATCTTGAGCCTGGCACGAAACCTGTGTGCAAACGTCCTTACAAGCTCGGACCTGAAGAGTTGAAGGAGCTGAAGAAGCAACTCGATATTCAAGAGAAAATGGGTCTCATCTGGCCTAGTTCTTCTCCATGGGGTTGTGGTGTTCTTTTTGTGAAGAAGAAGGATGGAACGGACCGACTTTGTGTTGATTACCGTCCAGTGAACAAGAAGACCATCAAGAACAAATACCCACTTCCCAACATCAATGAGCTGTTCGAACAACTCAAAGGTGCTCGAGTATTCTCCAAGCTTGATCTCTGTATGGGTTATCATCAGATTCAAATCCGTGAGCAAGATATTCCCAAGACGGCTTTCAGGACAAGCTTTGGTTCATATGAATACACTGTCATGTCTTTTGGTCTCGTCAACGCTCCTCCGATGTTCTCTCGCATGATGAACTTCATCTTCAACGCCTACACCAATGACTTTGTTTTGGTCTATCTCGATGACATTCTGGTTTTCTCCAAGAACAAGCAAGATCATGCCAAGCACTTGCGTTTGGTTCTTGATAAGCTCAGAGAACATCAGTTCTACGCCAAGTTCTCCAAGTGTGAATTTTGGCTCGATGAGGTTCTTTATCTTGGCCATATCATCTCTGCCAAGGGTATTGCCGTGAATCCTGAGAAGGTGTCTGCAATTGTGAATTGGGAACCTCCTCAGAACGTGAAGCAACTCCGTAGCTTCCTCGGTCTCGCAAGCTATTGTCGAAGATTCGTTGAAAACTTTTCTAAGATCGCGAAACCTCTCTCAAATCTTCTTCAGAAGCACGTCAAGTACGTTTGGTCTCCGGAGTGTGACATTGCTTTCAACACTTTGAAAGAGAAATCGATCACTGCTCCAGTTCTGACTCCGCCTGATGAATCCAAGCCGTACGAGGTCTTTTGTGATGCCTCCCTCCAAGGTCTTGGCGCAGTTTTGATGCAAGAGAAGAAAGTTGTTGCTTATACATCTCGCCAGTTGAAGCCTAATGAGAAGAACTACCCCACTCATGATCTCGAGTTGGCGGCAGTTGTGCATGCTCTTTTGACTTGGAGACATCTTCTATTGGGAAGAAAAGTGGACATTTTCACTGATCACAAGAGTCTCAAGTACATCTTCACTCAGCCTAATCTCAACCTCAGACAAACTCGATGGGTCGAAATGATTCAAGAGTATAATACGAGTATTGAGTATACTCCAGGCAAGGCCAATGTGATTGCTGACGCATTGAGCAGGAAAGCTTACTGCAACAGTCTGATTCTTAAGCCTTATCAACCCGAGCTTTGTGAAGCTTTCCGCAAACTTAATCTGCAAGTTGTTCCTCAAGGTTTCCTCGCCAACCTTCTAGTCTCTCCTACCTTAGAAGACCAGATTCGCCAAGCTCAACTTCTTGATGCTATGGTGAAAAAGGTGAAGTTTGGGATTGCCAAGAGTCAGTCCAAGTACAAGTGCTACCGCCTTGATGACAAGGATACTCTCTTCTTCGAGGATCGTATTGTGGTACCCAAAGGTGATCTTCGTAAAGTGATCATGAACGAGGCTCACAATTCTCTCCTCTCCATCCACCCTGGGAGCATGAAGATGTATCAGGACCTCAAGCAGGCTTATTGGTGGACTCGAACGAATCGCGAGATCGCTCAATTCGTGAATGAATGTGATGTCTGCAGAAGAGTGAAGGCAGAACACCAAAGGCCAGCAGGTCTCCTCCAACCTCTTGCCATTCCAGAATGGAAGTTTGACCACATTGAAATGGACTTCGTGACTGGGTTTCCAAAGTCCAAACATGGCAATGATGCTATATTCGTTGTCATCGATAAACTCACCAAAGTGGCTCATTTTCTGCCTATCAAAGAGTCGATCACTGCAGCTCAATTGGCGGAACTCTATACCTCTCGTACTGTCTCTCTGCACAGTATTCCTCAAGTGATCTCTTCAGACCGTGGCAGCATCTTTACCTCGAAGTTTTGGGATTCTTTTCAGAAGGCCATGGGCACCAACATCCGCTTCATTACAGCTTTCCATCCTCAAACTAGCGGTCAAGTCGAGCGTGTCAACCAGATTCTTGAAGATATGCTCAGGGCTTGTGTGATCTCCTTCGGTATGAAGTGGGAGGATTGTCTTCCTTATGCTGAATTCTCCTACAACAACAGTTTTCAAGCAAGTTCGGGCAAGTCCCCATTTGAAATTCTGTATTGCAGGAAGTGCCGTACCCCTCTCAACTGGTCTGAAACCGGTGAACATCAGCTTTTGGGTAATGACTTAATCATAGAGGTAGAAGAAATGTGCAAAGTCATTCGTGATAACCTCAAAGCAGCCCAATCCCTTCAGAAGAGCTACTATGATAGTAAGCACCGTGATTTGGCTTTCGAGATCGGAGATCATGTTTACCTTTGCGTCTCTCCTCTGAAAGGTACTCGTCGCTTTGGTATCAAAGGGAAGCTTGCCCCTAGATACGTGGGACCTTTCAAGATTGTCAGCAAGAGAGGTGACCTCGCCTATCAACTCGAGCTTCCTTCAAACTTTGCAAATGTTCATGACGTGTTCCATGTCTCTCAGCTTCGAAAGTGCTTCAAGACTCCTGACCGCACCGTCAACTTCAAGGACATTGAGCTCCAAGAAGATCTCTCTTATCGTGAGCACCCAGTTGCTATTCTCGAAGAGACTGAACGCAAGACTCACAACAAGTCAATCAAATTTCTCAAAGTCAAGTGGTCACACCATTCCGACCGGGAAGCTACCTGGGAACGCGAGGATCACCATCGTTCTGAGTACCCGCCGTTCTTTCAGTCCTAGATCTCGGGACAAGATCCTTTCGTAGTGGTGGAGTGTTGTAACACCCCGGATGTAACTTTCCCAATTTGTACTCTAACTCTTGCCGTTTTCGGCATTAAGTTATATTTATTTCCTCGGGTTCGGGTTTTGTCTTCGTGTGTTGTTGTCGTTGTCATGCATCTCATATCATGTCATCATGTGCATTGCATTTGCATATGTGTTCGTCTCATGCATTCGAGCATTTTCCCCGTTGTCCGTTTTAAATTCCGGCGCTTCGTTCTCCTCCGGTGGTCATTTTTAGCTTTCTTTCGTGTGTGGGGATTAAACATTTCCGGATTGGACTGAGACTTGCCAAGCGGCCTTGGTTTACTACCTGTAGACCGCCTGTCAAGTTTCGTATCTTTTGGACTTCGTTTGATACTCCAACGGTTAACCGAGGGACCGAAAAGGCCTCGTCTATGTTGCAGCCCAACACCCCTCCAATTTGGCCCAAAACCCACCTAACTCTGCTCCATCATCTAGAGCGTTCGATCACGATCACGTGGCCAAAAACCGCACCTCATTTGGACTCTCCTAGCTCCCTCTATGGCTATAAATAGATCCCTCCATGAAATCCCGGGTCTCCTCCCTTCCCAAACCCTAAAAATCCACCTCGCGCGCCGGACATGTCCGTTTCTCGCCGGACAAGCGCCGCCGCCGCCCGCAGCCACTGAGGGGCCGCCACGTGGCCTCGCCGCTGCCTCCCACCGCGCGGCCCGGGAGGCCCAGGGAGGGGCCCCGCGGCCCGAAGCCGCCGCCCGGCTCCCTCTCCCACCTGCCCGCGCTGCTCCCCGGCCGCCCCATCGCCGCGCGCCATCTCCGGTGGCCCCACGCTGCCCTGCGCCATCGCCGGCGGCCGCCGCTCGCCCGCACCGCGCCGCGCCGCCCCGCCGCCTCGCCGCGCGCCGCCGCCCGGCCCGGATCCGGCGAGATCCGGCCGCCTCCTCCTCCCCTCGCCAAGATCCGGCCGCCACCGCGCCATTTCCGGCCAACTACAGTGCTCCCTCCGGCGAACTTCGAAATCCGTGCAAACCCTAGATCGGAGGTCGAAAATCTACTAAGCCCTTGATATTTTCAGTCCATATGCCCCTGTTCGTAGCTCCGTAACTTTGCATCCGTAGCTCCGATTCATGCATATAGCATATCAAAATGTTCAACTCAAAGAGTACATCATTTCATTCCATTGCATCATTTTCATTTGAGTTCATCTTGATGCCCGAAATGCTATTAGAAGAGGGCTACTTGAGTTAATTGTCAGATCTGTTACTCCGTTTAGGTTTTTGTCATTTTTGCCATGATTAATGTGTGCATGCTATGCCCATGAGTTCTACATATGTTTTGTTAAGGGTTTTTTCATCTTTCCAGAGGTGCAACCCATGCATTTTTGTGATGTGTGAGGTGACTAGTGCAAGCTTGCAAAGTGGTGCACTTAGTAATTCTGTTTTCAGGGACTTCGCAATTCCACTAAGTCCTTGATCTGTTTATCTCATGATGCCATATGTTAATGTTGTTTCCTATTGATCCGTGCCTCTTTTGAGGATGTTCAGTAAGGATGTTTTGTTAATATTGTAGTGCTCTGTCCATCCATGTCTTTGTTTGCAATTATGGAGTACCCTAGCTTGAGTCAATCGAGCTCTACTTTTGCTACTTTGTGAATCTGGGAAGATTGTCAACTTGTTTGCAATTTTGCCGGTGATGTTGTAGTTGATCCGTGCATGCTATGCTATTGTTCTTGCCATGTCTAGCTTGAATTTTGTGCCTTCTTGATGGGTGTATGTTTGTCTTGCCATGACTTGCACCATACTGAGTGCATCGAGCTCGCAAACATGCCTACTTGAGTTATATTTCAGCATGTGTCAGTTTTCACTAAGTCTGAAAACTGATTATGTTTTTGCTATGTTCACATGCTTGCAATTGTATTTTCTGATCCCTTTTGGCTCAAGGTCACTAAGGGACTTTTGTTAAGCTCTTTGCCATGCTTTACTTTGCCATGTTCAGATCCTGTAGCATGTAGTTTTGTTGCTCCGAAGAGGGCTACCTGATCTGAAATTCCAGACAAGTGTTGATTTCACTAAGTCTGAGATCTGTTTGCCATATGCATTTTTGCCATGCTTGTTTGAACCTGTTAATGGATGAATTGGCCGTAGCTCAGTGCTAGACTTTTGTTAAGTATCTTGTGTGCATCCCTGCCATGTATTTTGTTGTCTTGTTTGGGTGCTGTAGCATGTTCATCTCATTGCATTTAGATGCCTACTTGCTGTAAATCGCAGACCGGTGTCATATTTGAATCGCTTGCCATTTCCAAATCGTAACTCCGATTCCGGCGTTCTTGATATCATTTTCAAGCGATTTCATCTCATCTTTCCAGTGGCATACTTGGTTTTCCAAGTTGAGGCCAAGTTCATGCATTTCCTGTCATATCTTGCATTTTTCATCCCGCATCGCATTCCGCATAGCATATCATCATTACATCATATTGCTTGGTCTTGCACGTGGTTGATTGTATCGTTGTTGCTTGTTTGTCTTGTTTGGGTAGAGCCGGGAGACGAGTTCGCTAACGAGGAGCCCGTTGAGTTTGCTTTCGAGGATCCAGTCAACTCTGACAACTGTGCAGGCAAGATGATCATACCCTCGAAATCACTACTATCTTTGCTATGCTAGTTTGCTCGCTCTTTTGCTATGCCATTGCTACGATGCCTACCACTTGCTTTCAAGCCTCCCAAATTGCCATGTCAAACTGCTAACCCACCATTGTCCTAGCAAACCATTGACTGGCTATGTTACCGCTTTGCTCAACCCCTCTTATAGCGTTGCTAGTTGCAGGTGAAGATTGAAGGCCGTTCCTTGTTGGAACATTTATTTACTTGTTGGGATATCATTATATTATCTTGTTATCTTAATGCATCTATACACTTGGTAAAGGGTGGAAGGCTCGGCCTCTCGCCTAGTGTTTTGTTCCACTCTTGCCGCCCTAGTTTCCGTCATATCGGTGTTATGTTCCCGGATTTTGCGTTCCTTACGCGGTTGGGTTATAATGGGAACCCCTTGATATTTCGCCTTGATTAAAGCTTTTCCAGCAATGCCCAACATTGGTCTTACCATTTGCCACCTAGCCTCTTTTTCCCTTGGGTTTTCGGAGCCCAAGGGTCATCGTATTTAAACCCCCCGGGCCAGTGCTCTTCTGAGTGTTGGTCCAAACTAGAGTCCTGTGCAGTGCCCCCTCGGGGAAACTCGAGGTTTGGTTTTAGTTGTATGGAGCGCCCATCTGAGTGTGCCCTAAGAAAGAGATATGTGCAGCTCCTATCGGGATTTGTCGGCACATTCGGGCGATGTTGCTGGTCTTGTTTTAACCTGTCGAAGTGTCTTGAATTACCAAGATACCGAGTCTGATCGGAACGTCTTGGGAGGAGGTCTATTCCTTCGTTGACCGTGAGAGCTTGTCATGGGCTAAGTTGGGACTCCCCTGTAGGGATTTGAACTTTCGAAAGCCGTGCCCGCGGTTATGGGCAGATGGGAATTTGTTAATGTCCGGTTGTAGATAACTTGAACCTTAACTTAATTAAAATGAATCAACCGAGTGTGTTACCGTGATGGCCTCTTCTCGGCGGAGTCCGGGAAGTGGACACGGTGTAGGAGTAATATTTGCGCAGGTTGCTCTCTAGTTTCTCGCTCGCGCTTTGCCTCCTCTTCTCGCTCTCTTTTGCGAATAAGTTAGCCACCATACTTGCTAGTCGCTTGCTGCAGTTCCACATATTTACCTTGCCATACCTATAAGCTTAAATAGTCTTGATCGCGAGGGTGCGAGATTGCTGAGTCCCTGTGGCTCACAGATTACTATTACACCAGATGCAGGGCCTGATGATTCCGCTCCAGGAGACGCACTTGAGCTCAAGTGGGAGTTCGACGAAGACTCTCAACGTTACTATGTTTCCTTTCCCGATGATCAGTAGTGGTGCCCAGTTGGGGGTGATTGGGACCGTGTCGCATGTTGGGTTATCTTTTATTTTGGCGCCGTAGTCGGGCCATGAGTGTTTGGATGATGTAATGTTATTTTTGTACTTGATTGACGTGGCGAGTGTAAGCCAACTATGTTATCTCCCCTTTATTATTTATATTACATAGGATGTTGTGAAGATTGCCTAACTTGCGACATATGCCTTCAATGTGATTATGCCTCTAAGTCGTGCCTCGACACGTGGGAGATATAGTCGCATCGAGGGTGTTACAATGGATGTATCAGTGATCTCTGTCGTTTTCAAATCGCATCAAGGCAAATTTATCAGGGCCAAAAAATGATGTACCGAACATTTGATTCTCTGCCTGCCAGTCATCCATTCAAGAGTCCATGTTGAGGTATTTTCCATTTCTCCTGTGATGTACAACATAGCATAGAACTGAAGAATAACTTCCTTGTTCTAGCCATGATTGAAACGCATAAATCCCTTCAGAAGAGCATGTTCAATATGATCAAGTGTATTGTGGAAGCAGGGCATTTCTTCGAGCTTGGCAAAGTTCAACATCTTATGATTGAAAAGGCATTTCTTCGAGCTTGGCAAAGTTCAACATCTTATGATTGAAAATCCTGTGCTTGCCAAACAAGATTCAAGCATAATAGATTGCATCCTCTTCTGTCCAGAACCATGGTGATAATGAAGTCCTTTCTCCTTCATACGGGTTGAACCCAAAGAATGCAAGCTTCAAGGAATGAATTTGTTCATTGAAAGCGGGGCCATTGGGGCCATACTCAGTTGAAAATAGTGGAAATGATTCCCGAGGATTTTTTTGTAGTTCTTCCTTGTTAATTTCCATCGGTTGAACATCATCGGCGGATGGCACATTCTCATCAATGGGATTCAATGGTGCAAGAATCCTTGTAGCATTTTCTGAGGCAGATGACATAGGATCACTGGACTGACTATCATTTTTCTTTGCTAGAAATCCTTCAGCGGCTTTCTTAGAGTCAGGCACTAGGGCCTTTTATTTTGGTGAGACTTCAACTATGGGTGGTACAAAAACTTTCTCAGACTCTTGAGTCACAACATGATCTCCTTCAGTCTGCTGATGCAATTCTGGTGGTATAACTTGGTGTGACACAACTGGTGGTGCAACTTCTTGATCTTTCTCTTCGGGAGCCATGGGCTCTTCAAGTTTCTTCTCTTCCTACTCTGGCTGTGAAGCCAAAGAGGTAGGAGTAGGGTCAACCTCCATCGGAGCAGGAACACCAGATGAGGAGACCATATGGATGTTACCTTGGGAAGCGATTAGATCCCCCTCAACCTTATCACCCTCCTTGGTGGATCCAGAGGGTTCAACTTGTGTTTCCTTCAAAGGAGATGAAGTTGCCTTTTCCATCTCAATCTCTTCATCAATCTTTCCTTCGACAACATTTTGCTCGGGCACAACATTCACTTCATCAGGATTGACAAGATACAAGTCCACAACATCAACTTCTTATTCGACTGAGGTAGGAATCACTACTACCATAGGCTCAGCTTGTTGCTCGGCTACTTCCTCGGGACGAGGGGATGGTGGAATCTGCTGCAGTGGGGCGCTTGTGTCAATGGGAGCATCAGCTGAAATAGATTGGACATGATGGTCCTTGACTTATTTTGGCTTATTTGCTCTAGCCTGAGCTCTTTGATGTTTTTCTTCTCTTTCTCTGTGTCGAGCAAGATCTGCTTGACGCTTAATCTCTTTGGTTCTGCGATCACAAAGCTGAGAGACATCCATATTCATCCTGGAGTGCCAATCAATCTTGTTGTTTCTCATGGTGGTGAGAGCTTTGGTGATCTCAAGAATTGCCTTGTTCACATCTTTTCTTTCAGTCTCAAATTTAGCTTCCCTTCTTATTTTCTCCAGAAGCTTCTTATCATCAACAGTTTGATTGAGTTCTTTGGTGATTTCTTTCAGATCATAGAAGTGCTTTGCTACCATCTTGGTAACAACTTCAGGTAGACCCAAACTACCCAAATCAGTTGGATCAACATCATAGGAGGCACCTTCAATGACGTCAAATATAAGATCAAAATCATATTCCTCTATGGAAGCATGAATGATTTTCTTCGCCTTCTTGGCAGGAGCAGTAGCTTTGTCATCAATAATTAGCTTTCTCTTCGCCACTGGGGCAGCAGAACCCAAAGGTTTTTCTGAGGGGACGGGATCAAGTCTTGATGACGATCTCACTTGTGGTGAATTATTCGCTGTAGAGGGAGTTTGGTAGGGCTTGTCAAGCAACGCTCTTTGATCATACATGGGAATTTCTTCACCAACATTATCATCAAAGGAATCATCATTAGATGAGGTAGGTGCAATCTTTCTAGATTTACTTGCAATAGACTTCTTCTTCGGAGCTCGAGGAGAAACATACTTCCTCTTATTCTTTTCCTTTTGGGCAGAAGCCCTGTCCTTCTTATCTTGAACATCTTGTTGAGTTAACTCAACATTCCGCTGTTCCACTTGATTTTTCTTCGCAAGTATAGCCTCACGCTTAGCCTTGGCCTTTTCCCTCTTTGCAACTTCTTTGGGAAATTTAGCTATGGTTTTCAAGGAATCAACACGAGCGTTGGGAGGCGGTGCTGGCCTTACTTTTTCATCATCCTGCCCTAAGCAGCCTTCTGCAATGCAATCATTCCAGGGTGGAGTGAATGCAAACAGGATCTGGTATTTCCTTCAGATGTTTTCATAGTTGAACCATTTCTTCGCCCAATGAAGGCGAATCTTTTGCAATCCTTTGTTCATCTCTTGAGCAGTTTCTACTCCTGGTGGAGTCCTGTGGGTTTCTGGATCACACATTTCAGCCATGGTGTTCCTCTCTCTACCGCGACCACCCTTCTTGGGATTTCCATCAGAGAAGAGTGTTTTTGAGTCGGTGACAAGGTCGTCCTCTGGCTGACTATGTGCCGAGGGAATATCATCATATTCTTCAACAAATTCAGATTCTGCCTTTTTCTTCGGTGCTCTTGGTGGCCTTGCTAATTTATTTTCGACTATCTTTGCTTTGTCAGCCACACATGGCTACTATGGAATTTCTTCCTCGGAGCCAGACTGCTCATCCGAACTCTTTGCCATGACCACTCCTGAAGAAATAAGAAAATCTGAAAGAAAACACAGGAAGAAGTCACAAACATGCACATAAGCAATTTTTTAAAACTTAAAACAGATAGATTTACTGAAGAAGCATGGGATACAAGGCATACACTTGCAAGATATTGTCAAGTGAATTTCGGCATGCCTAAACACGACATAACCAATCCTCTAATCTTTTGATGTACACATAGAGAACCCTAGATCCAAGAGACTAGTACGAGGAACAACTACAAACCGTACAAGTCAAGTCTTTGAGAATCCTAAAGATCTAGCGCAAGAAAATAACACAGGATAAAAGGCGACATGATGAATTCCCTAGAACAGGAAGGGAATAGAGCAAGTTCTAAATCTGAACGCCCTAACTTGGCGAGACAGATCGACTACGCAATGCGGGAGGGAGGAGTTGCCGCACTGGCGTGACCAACAGTGACGGAGCTCCGTCGGAGTTGCACGGCGAGGCTTCACGTCGATGCTGCCTCGAGCTCGGGCTCTCGAGGAGAGCGATAGTAGGGTTTGAGGACAAACATGGAAAGAACTAATGAAGAAGGAGCCCGGAGCGGGGGTTTATATAGCCTGAGAAGGAAACAGCCCACTCCGAAATCTACAGACAAAAAACCCAGGACGTTCCGCATTCAACGGACGGGATCACGATCAAGAGATCATGGGCACGTGTCAGCCATTTCCTGTGAAAATCTCGGTAACTGAACTGGATGCCCAAAGGTTTGAGGAAGCGCAAGCGCCAATATAGAAGAAAAATTGAAGTTGATTTCATTCGCAACCAAGGACGTAGGAGTGAAATCTTCTTCAGATATGTCGGATTTCGGGTTCTGGCAGACCCTTGAGGTTCGAACACTGGGGTGCGCGCGGAGAACTCTCCCCTGCCGATCTACATCTGATCTTCTCATGCAAAGTAAGATGAAAATGATGAACAACACAAGAGACACGAGGTTTATACTGGTTCGGGCCACCGTTATGGTGTAATACCCTACTCCAATGTGTGGTGTGGTGGATTGCCTCTGGAGCTGATGATGGACAGTACAAGGGAAGAACAGCCTCGTGAGGGGTGTTCTTGAGCTAATGCGGTGTGTTCTGCTTGGTCTCTACTGGGTTTTTCTCCTCTCTTCTCTCTCTCTCCTTTTCCTCTCCCCTGCTCGCTTTCTTGTGTGGAGGCTAGCTTTATTTTTTAGAGGCCCTGGGCCTCTCCCCGAATAATTGAGCGGGAAGGGCGCCAACAATTGGCCATTTTGAAGGGGAACATCTAGTACAAGTTATCCTGACCAAAGGTGGTCTTCGGCTGCCAAAAGCACTGGTGTTGACGCCGTCTTGGGCTCCACGGTGACCTCCGTCCGGCCGTCCGGCTGGTCTTGGTCTCGTTGCACCGGAATGGTAACCTTTGCCTGATACCTTGGTCTGTGCTTGCCCCCTTTGCACCAAAGAGGAAACAAGGACCCTGCGCAGGCCGGCGCCCGCCTGGCCTTGATCGTCATGGCTTGCATCATGGGATCCTCGCGAGGTACCCTTGCATTGACCTCTCCGCCTCCTCGCGAGCCTGCCTGATGAGGCCGCTCTTGAGGAAGCTTCCTGTCGTCCGCCCCGCGAGGCTTGGCCCCTCGCGAGGGTGTTGAGCTTGGGTTTATGAAGATGGGCCGTGCTGGGCCCCCACCTGAGCTACACCGCAGGCCGCAGGCAGGCAAGTCTGGGGAGCCCGTTTCCCAGAACACCGACAGTAGCCCACGGGTCCAAGGCACGCGCGGGCTTGGCTTAGCAGAGAAGCGAAGGGGCAAGCACGAAGCGCCGCAGGCCCTAATAGCCTGCGGCCTTGGGCGCCGTGTGGCGGTCGATTGGACGTGGGCGTCTGCACTTCCCACGACGCCTCGGCAACTGCACGACTTGACAAGTCCCTGCATGCGGAGATATGGGTCATTGTTACCTGAGGTCATGGTGCTCGGCGGTTGGCCTTCCCCGGCTATAAGTACGGGGCTACGTGAGCTTCACCAGTTCACCCCTTTCCGTTACTCCTCCTCTTCTTCTTCCTCATCCTTGCTTCCTCTTGCACCAATGGCACCGATCCGCCGGTTTTCAGCTGAGGAGAAGGGAAATGCCCCCAGAGAGGGTCCTGACCCCCTCCCGCTGAAGAAGCAGCCAATCCTCTGTCACTGGGGCGAGGGCGCCTGGCTGGAGGTGTCGAGGCCGTGGTACGAGCGGTCGCCGCCTAGATTTCCGCTGCCCTTGTACGCCTGCGTCGTAGGCCCCAGGGGGGAGGGCGCCGAGCAACACCGACAGCGTCGCCGCCGATGCCAGCGAGTCACAGTGGTGCGCGTCGTCCCCCCTGGAGTCCACGCGGAGCGCTCCTCTCGTGAGTTTGTGCTCCACGCCGCCATGCCTCCAATTTCGTGGATCCGCCTTCCTCCCTCCTTCGCCTTCGAGATGCCGCCGAGCGGGGCCCTGGAGCTCTGGCTGCAGCACGTCGACTGTGGCACCCCTGCAACCAGAGCGGAGGTCACGGTCGTCGCTCCGGGCAAGGTCTTCATGACCCGGGGCTGGGGTGAGATTTCCCGGGTCTGTCGGCGGACGGCGCCTTGGTGATCCATCTTGAATACGACAGCTCCTCCTTGATGTTTTCAAGGTCTTTGATGCAGAAGGACACCGGCTGGAATGATGCCCTAAGGGAAGCAGCAGGGGTGACGAACTGGCGAGGACCAGCCCCGCCTGTTGGTCCTCCTGCAGCTCCTCAGGCAGCAGCGGAGGGACTGAGGGCTTCGGCAGCTCCCCCGAACTCCTCATGACCCCGGAGATGAGCGACGACAGCTACGAGCCTCCGAGCTCGCGCCACACTCGGAGTGGGGCAGCTGCATCGGGCCGCCGACGCCACTGATCTGGATGGGATTGGCGCCGTCACTGGGCAGCCCACTATTGATGATGGCGTCTCTTGGGGAGGTGCTAGCAAGTAGCGTCCCTTAGGGTTAGCACCTTTTGTTCCCTGCGAGGAATAAAGCAACACCCCGCGAGGGTATGTAAGGCGTCTGTCGTGCCTTTTGTAAATACTATATCCTTAATGTGAATTGGCGTGAGGTGTCCGTTCTGTTCCGGCTAAGCTCCCCCTTTCTATCCTCACGAGGACTTGGTGCTCTACGCTGACAGGTCCTAGTCCTTAGGCAAGCTTCAGCCATCGCTGGTATGGCAGGTCGCGATGCCGTGGTCAAGGCCAGGAGGTGAGCGGCCCGAGGTCCGGTAAGAGCCCCCGAGTCGTGATGCTCGGGAGGTCCCCTTTAGAGCTCAAGCAATCCTTGTTGGGCGAGAAAGGAAGGTAGCGTCTCCATGACAGAGTTGCACTGGGCGGGGATTTAGCGCTGCGTTGGTCTAGCTCTTGCGAGGGCGCGACTTATCTTGTGTGTCTGACGTAGTTCCTTGGAGAGGTGCCCGGCTCGAGAGGCGGTGGCCGAGGTACTGCTGGGTTAGGCCCTCGTGAGCTTCTTCCCACTCCCCCGCACTTTCCTTAACGCTCTATGTCCTCAGGTCCCGGCCCTCGAGCGAGCTCAGCCGCCGCTAGTATGACAGGTCGCGATGTCGTGGGTCAAGGCCAGGGGGTGTGGGCTGGAGAGCCAATAGGAGCCCATGAGTCGCGATGCTCAGGTACCCCCCTTTAATGTGCAAGCGGTCCGTGCCTAAGAGGGGGAGATAGAGCTCACAATGCCCCCAATATTGCTCCTGGAGTAGGTCCTGCACATCAATCATGAGGAGAAACAAGGCCTGTCGTTACGGTCGCCGACCAACCTATGGTCACTCCGAGGTAGCGGTCAGGGCACTGAGGGCCTGGTGAGGTGGCGCCATGTGGGGCTGCCGTGGCCAGAGCTCGACCACTCAGGTTTATCAACGCTGCAGGGACGGACCCGTGCGCACGCATCGTGCCAGAGCGAGCGGCTCTTCAGATAGGCGTCGATCGAGAAGGTGATTAGGTCAGGTATGTTAAGCACATAGGACGAAATCCAACTTCAAGCAAGCGCAGGTAAAAGCAACCGCCGCTGGGTCAGACCCGAGCGGCGTGGGGATGATGCAGCCCGAGGGGCGCCTCCAACAAGGTAAGTAAAGAGCATAAACAAAATGGATACATGCCACGGGGACGGACCCACGCGGCCTGGGAATGGTGCGGCCTGTGGGTGCTCCCAGCTGAAAGTAGAACTCTGAAAGATGTCACCTAGTGCTATTGAAGATGAAGTGATGCTGAGGAAGTGAGCGATGCGCGGTGAAGACATCGGCCCTCATGAGCCCCCAGGCCCAGGGGCCTCGGGAGGCTCCGGTGGCGCGTGCAGGTCTTCGGGGACCATCGCCACCTCCGCCAGGACCACGCGATGCCTGACCTCCCGAGCCTCCAGAATGCTCCTCAACAGGCGCTGAAGTGCGGCGACCGCGCTCGGTAGGCCGAAGGGCATGCGAACGTAGCTGTGAGGTGGTCCCTCGCAGCGCCCTACGGCCGAAGGCCATAGGCGCTCCTGGGACGCAGCTCGGTTGAGCCCTGGTACGTCGACGCAGACGCGCAGTCCTCCATCCTCGCCTGGATGTGGGGCCACGGCAGGTAAGCGGCGGCTGCCGCGCATGACTCTGGACTCTTGTAGATCATGGGTGTTCCTTGCGATGAACTCCTGAGGGTTTGGTCTCCTTTGTCTTGTACCTTCCTGAGGGAAGCGTGCTTGAAAGAACCCCTCCAAGTGGTGCCCGAGCACCTCCCCCATGACCTTGGCAAGGTCGGCGGCTCTCCAAGAGAGAGCCCCCGAGCCCTGCCTAAGGAGGGCGCCGGGCGCGCCTTCCTATGCATGAGAGGGTGGCGCTCCCTGATCGGGCGCGAATCCTGACGCAATACCTCCGGAGGTGCCTGCCTCCTTGTGGCTCGGGCCAGGTGAGGTCTTCTTCTTCTTGAGGGTCGCCTCGGGAGGCCTCCCGCTCCTGTGATCTGGGTCTTCGATTGCTGCGGCTTGGAACGGGCGCTCAAGCGAGCACACTGCGTCCCTTTCTTCACAGGGTACGGTGATGACTCCACCGCTTCCTGGCATCTTGAGGACATTGTAACCATGGTGAGTCACTGCCATAAACTTGGCTAGGGCTGGGTACCCGAGGATGGCGTTGTACAGCAGGCGGATGTGAGGGACGTCGAAGTCGATGAGCTCAGTGCGGTAGTTGTTGCGTTGCCCGAAGGTGACCGGAAGGCGAACCTGCCCAATTGGAACAGTGGAACCATCGGTGACTCCTGAGAAAGGCTTGGTCGGCTGAAGCTGGTCGTACGGCACTTGGAGATTGTCGAACGTCTCGATGGACAAGACGTTGAATCCTGCCCCGCCATCGATGAGGGTCCTGGTGACCTGCACGTTGCTGATGACTCACCCTGATGGGGGGTCAGGTACTTTAATTCTTTGTGTTCCGGAAAGAATGAAATGCATAAGGGACCATCCTTTTTTTGCGGCATGCTGCGAACATAGGTCGGTTTTACGCATTCGAGAAGGCACACCGCCTGGATCAGAATTCTATCGGTCGCGGAGTCAGGCAGTTTAAGACTGCTTGCCTAGCCTAACATTGAAATCAAAGTGCCGTAGAGCTCGGTAAGCCGGTGGGCGAAGAAAGGAACTAATAAGAAAGGAAGTGATAAGAAGAATGGAAGTGATAAGAAGAAATGAGGTACTAATGATTTGGAAGTGACAGATCCGGGGGAAAAGAAAGGTGCAACTAATAAGAAAGGCTCGATTTTGTCGAGTCATTACACTGATTCAATAAATGATTATCAAGCGGTTCTTATTCGAAGAACCCTTGCCTTTTGTTTAGCTTGAGACTAAATCATCGTGGGTAACTAGGATCGTTCAAATAGTCAGTCAGCAATGCGTACTTCTTTCCTAGTTGAGTGGATCTGCGTAGCAGAGCCCAATCTTGTACCACAAGCTCTGACCTGGCTTGTTGTACTTGATTCACCCACGTAAAAATAGACAACTTGGATAATAAAAGTGATCCCATAAAAGAGAAGTGAGTCCACATGTCGGCAAATGATTTGGAATTGAAACTAGCTACAGAGGAAACCGAAGCCCTAACTCCCCATTCTTTCTATCTTACATCGCCATCTAGCCCTGGCTGTAGAGTCACTGGTTTCTAATCTCAATGGATTTATTGAAACAAGAAAATCAGAAGAATCTTTCTCTCTATTCACTATCATTCCGCGTCTTTGACGATCAACCTTCAAACCTTTTTCTTTGAATCTCAGGAAGGCTTTCTCGGGGAGAAAGCTGGTTGGGGAACTGCTAAACGACCTAAAAGAAAAAGAGGAGACTGACTTCCGATGCCGGAGGAGCAGGGTGGGATAGAAGGGTAGTTTCTGAGTTCAAGATGTCTGAGCTTGGAGGTTCCGCTTCTCTAATGTGATAATAAAGCAACAAGCGCGAGTCCAAATGCGCTCAAGTCTCCCGTTTTCGAAGACTAGTAAAATAGGCGGATTCTGGAACCCCAAGGATTCAACGGTATATGGATATGGAAAATATAAGATTTCTGATCCTAGCGGGACTCTGCTCCCATTTAAGGAAAAAGAATTTCACTTCTTCCTGAAAGGAAGGGAATCATAGGTTCTGTCGTTCCCACTGCTTCTCCTTGAATGGTTAGGTCTGAATCCCGCAACGGAGCTTCCAAAAAATTTCTTTCCGAGTCTAATTGAATTTCATTCTTGTCTTCTAAGAGAATTATTCTTCCTTACAGCTTGCATTCAATGCATCCACTGTACTAAGAGCTCCTTCTTGAAGAACCAATTCTGTAACAACCCCAAAGGCGAATCTATTTTCTGCAGGGTAGGGAGAGGCCTTGCGCCTTCTTTTTTTTGAAGGCAAGTGACTTCGCAAACTGCTCAATTTTTCCCTCTAGGGCCAGGAACTAATGAATAAAAAAGGGTTGGATACGGGCGTGCTTCCTTGCAGATGGTTGTTTTAGACACCTAGGGGGAGCAAAGCATCGGGAGGATTCCGGCCTTTGCCGCACACTTGAGCTGGTCTGCGGAACTGAACATGATCGCGCACGTAGACCACCTGAGAGGGCACGTGGCCTCAAGCTTCGGAAGGACTGCATTCACCTCACGAGCAAACTGCTTGAAGATGCGCTGTGAGGCTGGGGCTTGGGCACCACCCAAGATGCAAGCAATTGCACGCGGCTCTTGGAAGCCCCCAGCCCCATCGTCTTGGTGTTGGTCTTCGTTCCTCCTTGGTGGAGGCAGCAGAGGAGGGAGGCCTGCGTTGCTATGCGGGTGGCCCTCACGAGGCTGGTCCCTCCAGCCTTCCTCGCGAGGCTGGTCCTGCCAGCGGTCCTCGCGAGGGCGGTCCTGCCATCCCTGGCGAAGGCCACGGTCTTCCCATCGTTCGCCACCTCTTCCTCCTCCTCGGCCATAGCCACTGTCGTTGCGCTCTAGGCGTCGGCCAATTCGCTCGTCTCGCACGGCTCTGAGCTCTTGACATTCGTTAGTGTTGTGGGTGTGGAGGTCGTGGTACACGCAGTATCGTCCGCCCTTGGATGATTCAGGCTGATCCCTGCCTCGCTAGGTGTCCGGTTCCGCTGCTAGCACGGCAGCCCCCTTGCGCTTCACGTCTTTGGCCTTGAGCTTCTTTTCTTCCGGGTTGGCTCCTGGGATCTTGAGGAGGGAGAGACGCCCTTCCTCAGCCCTGGCTCACTTGGTCGCCAAGTTGAACAGCTCCAGGGATGTGCACAGGTCTTCATGGATTGCTAGCTCTTCCTTCCTCTTGACGCCGCGCACGCCGTCGAAGAAGGCTGAGATGATAGCTTCTTCAATCACCTTGGGATCTTGAGGTGAGCGTAGTTGAAGCGCTGGATGTACTTCTGCAGGGTTTCTCCTGGCTATTGCTTGATGCGACGCAGGTCGCTCACGACCGCGGGCCGGTCGCGAGAGCCCTGGTAGTTGGCGATGAAGCGGGTGCGCATCTTGCTCCAGGAGGGGATCATGCCGGGAGCCAGGTTCAGGAGCCAGGTGCGGGCGCCGTCCTTGAGCGCCATGGGGAACCAATTCGCCATGACCTTTTCGTCTCCGTTGGCGGCTACGATGCCCAGCTCGTAGAGCTGCAGGAACTCCGCGGGGTCCGCTGTGCCATCGTAGCGGGGAGGGAGGTCAGGCTTGAACTTGCCTGGCCATGTGACGCCGCGCAGCTCGGGGGTGAAGGTGAGGCAGCCCGCCGTGGCCACCGGCGCCCTTTGCTGGTGCTGGACTTGTTCTTGCGGGTCACCATGCGCCGCCACTGGGAGTAGCGTGGGGTCTCGTCGTGGAGGCGCTGGGGCGCGATCTTGGCCCGCCGGCACTGGGAGCGCGCGAGCACCTTCCCGGGGACATGGGATCTCTTGGCAGCTCCCTTCTTGCTGCGCAGGCGCCGGACGTGGAGGGTCCCGCCCTGGGGCTGCGCGCCTTGGAGCCAAGGCACCTTCTTGGGGAGGAGGCGGAGGAGGCGCCTCCTGATCCTCGCCCCCTGCACGGGACGGAGAGCGAGGCAGTGAGAGGGACCGCAAGGGGGAGCCCCCTATGGCACTGACGAGCTCGGTGATGCGGGCGAGCCAGTCCTCGTAGAGGTCGTCGATGGGGCGATAGTGCAGGAGCTCCCGCGCCAAGAGCAGTGAGGCGTGCGCATCCATGGGTGCGTGACGGGCGTGGGACGACGAGCCAGCTGGAGTCAGCAACGGGGTGGCGGTGCGGCCATCCCGCCACACCGAAGGATTCTGGGACGAGGCCTGCTGCTCGTTCCCCGCCGGGCCGGTGGTGGCATTGGTGGCGGGCGATGGGTAACGACGAGAGGGGCCGCCGACAGGCGCCGTCTGGGCGACGCGAGTGGCGCGAGCAGCCCGGCGGTCGGCGCGAGCCCAACGAGCGTCGGCCATGGACACGACGGAAGATCACACGCGAACAGCGGAAGAAAGATTCCGGCGCACCCCTACCTGGCGCGCCAAATGTCAGATTTCGGGTTTCGGCAGACCCTTGAGGTTCGAACACTGGGTGCGCGCGGAGATCTCTCCCCTACCGATCTACGTCCGATCTTCTTGTGCGAACTAAGATGAAAATGATGAACAACACAAGAGACACGAGGTTTATACTGGTTCGGGCCACTGTTGCGGTGTAATACCCTACTCCAGTGTGTGGTGTGGTGGATTGCCTCTGGGGCTGATGATGGACAGTACAAGAGAAGAACAGCCTCGCGAGGGGTGTTCTTGAGCTGATGCGGTGTATTCTACTTAGTCTCTACTGGGTTTTTCTCCTCTCTTCTCTCTCTCTCCTTTTCCTCTCCCCTGCTCGCTTTCTTCTGTGGAGGCTAGCTCTATTTATAGAGGCCCTGGGCCTCTCCCCGAATAATTGAGCGGGAAGGGCGCCAACAATTGGCCATTTTGAAGGGAAACATCTAGTACAAGTTACCCTGACCAAAGGTGGTCTTCGGCTGCCAAAAGCACTAGTGATGACGCCGTCTTGGGCTCCACGGTGACCTTCGTCCGGCCGTCCGGCTGGGCTTGGTCTCGTTGCACCGGAATGGTAACCTTTGTCTGATACCTTGGTCTGTGCTTGCCCCCTTTGCACCAAAGAGGAAACAAGGACCCTGCGTAGGCCGGCGCCCGCCTGGCGCCCGCCTGGCCTTGATCGTCATGGCTTGCGTCATGGGATCCTCGCGAGGTACCCTTGCATTGATCTCCCTGCCTCCTCGCGAGCCTGCCTGATGAGGCCGCTCTTGAGGAAGCTTCCTGTCGTCCGCACCGTGAGGCTTGGCCCCTCGCGAGGGTGTTGAGCTTGGGCTGATGAAGATGGGCCGCGCTGGGCCCCCACCTGAGCCACGCCGCAGGCTGCAGGCAGGCAAGTCTAGGGACCCCCGTTCCTAGAATGCTGACAAGATAAAGTTGCATGTTTATGACACATCGAACCGAGAACAAACCAGAAAGAGAACAGACTCGAAGCACAAAACTATCGAAAAAGAACACAAACACTACGGTAGAGAATTCAGAAAGATAAGCACCAACAACAATTGATCTCAAGGCTTGAGATAAACATGAGATATCCCTGAGAGGGTTTCCTGCAATAGGTGATTAGTTCTTCTTCACTACCCACACTTGTGTGGTAGGTGAGGATCTCATCTGCTTTGCCTTGCTTGGAATATTTCTTCGATAAGTCCTGCGAGACACCTGTGCATTATGATGATAATCATACGAATATGCATTGAAGTTGTTTCCTCATATATGAGTGTAATGATTTGAAGATGTATGCAAGTACTCCTTCTGACGTAGTACAGGGTGATAGTCATTCGAGAATGATACTCGAGTAGACTTGGAATGATAACCATTTCCACGTCAATGACTATCCTACAAAGTCAGATTAGCAGTAATAGCTAAATTTTGAATGATGCACTTCTTTACCAAAATTTTCTTCTTGGGTGAGCCAGCCCTGTAGTTAGTTCCAACATATCGAGTGAAAACCTTACCATTCTGTTTCTTGAAGAGTTTGTAATTTGAGTCATTTGACTCGTCAGTATCAACAGAAATGGGCGAAAGAGAACCAATTAAAGTTTTAGGTTTGAGTGTTTTACTTTTTGCACGAACCCAAGTTGTTCGAGGATATTGTTCGGGAGTCCAATAGGATCCATCCACATTAAGTTTATTTTTGCAATCTAATCCTTCCTTCTGAGGATTTTTGTGAAGAATGGACTTCTTGAGCACATCACATAAGGTTTGATGTCCTTTCAGGCTCCTTAGATTTCCAGTCTCAAGTAAGCCTCTTAACCTGCAATTTTCTTCAGTAATAGCAGCAAGAACCTCTAAAGACGAGTTAGTAGTACCATCTTTAGTGGTGCCAGTATTCTCTTTCATAGCATTAGAAATTTCAGCATGATAATCTGCATTGCTATGTTCTAGACAAGTTATACATGGGGGAACAAAACCATCAGGAAGTTGAACAGATTGCTCAGCGAAGAGAGAAGCCTTTTCTAATGCCAACTCGTTATGAGACTCTTTTAGTGACACGAGTTCTTGATTCCTGTTAATGAGTTCATTTGACAAACTCTCATAGTCAACTATAAGTCAGTCATATCGAATGGTAAGATTATCAATAGTTGATGAAAAAGTATCTTGCTCTTCAAATCAACTTTTGATTTTTCTCCATCTCTTCAACCAGTAATCCTTCAGTTATTCTGAGATTTCTCTCAAGCATTTCAAGTTCATCATGTCGGGATTTAGCTATCTTGACTAGCTTGGCATAGGATATATATTCTGGAGAATATTCGTTCATGGATCTTTGGTGTTTTGTGGATACCTTATCCTTAGAAGATTTTGCCATGAGACAGAAGGTGATTGGTTCATCATCGCTTGAATCATCATAAATTGAAGCATCATCATCAGTATCTGATTTGCCGATATTATTCAATGAATCAATGGCGACATATGCATTGATTCTACCAATCTCCTTGTAGAATTCTTCATCATCTGAATCCGTGTCAGTGGCTTCTTCTTCAGAGTCCATTGTCAGGTTAGCACATGCTCTATTTAGCCATGACATTCCCTTCATATTTGATTCAATGATGGCTCCGGCTTTCACGTTTGTGAATGGTCTCGTAGAAGATGACGAGGGTGCAATTTCCTTTGAGAGCTTAGTATGACGATCCACTTGAGTAAAACAACTGCAGTGAAGGTATTTCCATCTGCTGCTAGGTTTTCCTTCCCGACCAGGGCAATCAGTGATGACATGGTCGTATAATTTGCACTTGAAGCACTTCATATCTTTCAGAGATAATCGTCTTCTTGATGATTCAGGTGCATGATATTCTTCATCATTGATGAGATAGAGATTGTGTCTTTTTAGATCCCCTAGCCTTTGTGTGAGCATTTCAAGTTCTTGAGTGATGGTGTGTTGATTTTCGACATCTTATTCTTCTTCAAAACTGCCAAAGTGTGAGAGAATTTCTTCTTCACTTTGCGAACAAGATTCTTGATTAGCATTTTCCAGCTCCATCTTTTCTTCGTGAATGGACAACAGTGTCATGACCTCAACATAGTGAATTTCTTCATAGTCAGATCTTTACTTGATTCACACATAATAGAGTCAAAGGATTCATCAAGTACACTCAGAAGCTTGTTGACAACATCTTTATCGGTGATATGAATTACTCCTCGCTGATGAAGTCTTTCGACAATGTTTGTTACTTGATCAGTGAGTTCCATTACACTTTCTTTGTGCAGGCTTTTGAATCCAGTGAACATAGCACGAAGCGTTTGAATGTGAGGATCTATTTGGGCAACAAAATTTTTGAGAGCACTATTGGGAGCATCCCAAATTTTCTTTGCAGTGTTAAGCTCGTGGAACCGGAAGAATATGTCTTTTGATAGACTACCACAGATGATGTCTTCTGCTTGAGCATCCAACTGCAGATTCGCTTTGTCACATTGGAAGTCAAATGACTTTGTTGCTGAATGGGGCGGCCATCTTCCACAATATGCCATAGATCATAGTTGACAACTTGAATTCTGATTCTCATTCATTCCTTCCAGTATTGATAGTCATTTCCATCGAAGATGGGAAACCTTTCATAGTGCGAGGATCTACCTGCAAGCGACATACTCAAAACTCCAAGGACGTTAGAACTTTAATAAGCAGAGACAGGGAGAACCTTCTCTGATACCAATTGTTAGGACTGAGAGTATATCGACCAAAGGGGGGTGTATGGGAGATTCAAATTTTCTTTCAAAAGCTTTGAAACCTAACCCAATCACAACAGTGGAATAAAGTGTCGAAGGAAATATACTGACTCAGTCATGTTCGTCAGAAGCATATTCTTCAAGAAAAGCACTGACAACGGTACGAGATTGATAGATCACAGGTTTAATGCCAAAGAGGGTTATGCAAGAGGCAAACAGATGTAATAGGATAATACACAACATGACATATACTGAATAGAATGCTACTCACAGATTGCATGAGTAAAACAGAGGTACAGGATGGTAGAGAACAAATACATGTAATGATGAAGAATAGGGAAAGAAACAGAACACGGTATGAAGACGACAGTACAGTCTGATCAAGAAATCTATCAGCACAGAGCATGAATAAGAACTACTGAAGGAAATGTAGTAGAATATAAATAACCAGTGGTGCTCGATGGTGACAGAGAGATTTGGTAGACTAGTTCACCCTTCTGCCAAAGGGCTACGTCTGGTTGGAGGGGCTATGACTTAACACGGAAGATAAACTCTCTTCACCCTATTCTCCTTCAACACAGAGCTGATCAGACTCAGGTTGATTTCACTCGTGGTAGATCCTTGTCGGCAATCTCCAAACCTTCAGCCAATCTTCACAAACCACAATCACTCTTGGTTGTTGAAGATCAGGCTTGGTGAAGACAACAACTCTTCAACACTTGAAGCCAAACCTATCCGTCTAGAGAGTAATAGGTACAAGAACTCTCACTCAGAGGTTCTGTGATGATAAACCATTGTCTAAGTTTGGGCTCTTGGTTTTCTCTTGGTTGATCTTAAACTCAAATCACTCGGAGAGGGGTTGCTCATATCAATCTTTTCATAAATCTCAAGCGAAGCATCCAACGGACAACGCTGGAGCGGGGTGGCTATTTATAGGCGCATCCTTCCTGGATGGAAAATGACCAAATTGGACATTGACCTTAGCCAGTGGCCGAAATACATAATTCCAACGGTCGTATTCGAGCACAATGGTAACATTCCTTGTGGAGCAAGAAATGCTAACTCCTCGGTCCGAGGCAAATCTCTCGTAGTGAAGAAGATCACGGTCTCTTGCTTGCAAGTATTTGCTCGGAGCACGAAGAGATTTCTCTCGCATCTCTCATACGTTTTGGCTAAGCATCACAACAGATCTAAGCAACGACAACCTATACCCCTCTTAGTAGTACGGAGGTCCTATGACTCAAATAAATGTAAGAAGAACAACTAAATGAATTCTACGTCTTCACATAGTCTTTGACTTCCATCGTTGCAGTCAATCTTTGGACGACAGTACCAAATCAAAAGCTTCACTTCAGCAGAAAATCTTCGAGGGGTCGATTTCTTCTCATTAATCTTCTCGACTCTGTCATTCAACAAGTATAGCTCATTCTTCTCTACAACATAGATGTGCTTCGGTGAAGTTCCTCGAACTCAGCATCAGAGACAACATATTCTTCGGTCATGTATGGACTTTTTCTCTCTGTATGCACTAGCAAACAAATTAGTCCATACCTGTTTCTGTCAACAATCTCCAAAACACAAGGTAGGTAGATATTGCACCAATAATGGGGATTGTGGGCCCTTGCTGCTCCGTTTATCCTAATTGTTGCCTATAAATTCACATATATTCCAAAACCCTCGGAGCAAGACTCAAAAGAATTTAATCATCATCGCAAGCCTCTGTCTCGAATCGATCCCATTTGGAGCCTTGTTCTGGCACTCTGACGGTGGGGGAAATCATCGGGGAGTGATACGTCCATTTTGCATCATGTTTTCTTACTGTTATTTATGATGTTTTTATCCATAATAATGCTTTTTGGAGTAATTCTAATGCCTTTTCTCTCATAATTTGCAAGGTACACACCAAGGGGGAGAATTCTGGCAGCTGGAAATCTAGATCTGGAAAAGCTACGCCAGGCCACCTATTCTGCACAACTCCAAACAAGCTGAAACTTCAAGGGGATTTTTTATGGAATATATAAGAATTATTGGAGCAAATAACTACCGTATGGGGGGCCACTAGGTGGGCACAGCCCACCTGGGCGCGCCAGGGCCCCCCTGGCGTGCCCTGGGGGGTTGTGGCCTCCTCGGCCCACCTCCGGTGCCCATCTTTTGGTATATAAGTCATTTTGACCTAGAAAAAAATAATAGGAGGACTTTCGGGATGAAGCGCCGCCGCCTTGAGGCGGAACTTGGGCAGGAGAACTTTTGCCCTCCGGCGGAGCAATTCCGCCGGGGGGACTTCCCTCTTGGAGGGGGGAAATCATCGTCATCATCATCACCAACAACTCTCCCATCTCGGGGAGGGCAATCTCCATCAACATCTTCAACAACACCATCTCCTCTCAAACCCTAGTTCATCTCTTGTGTTCAATCTTGTTACCGGAACTATAGATTGGTACTTGTGGGTGACTAGTAGTGTTGATTACATCTTGTAGTTGATTACTATATGATTTATTTGGTGGAAGATTATATGTTCAGATCCAATATGCTATTTAATACCCCTCTGATCATGAGCATGTTTATGATTTGTGAGTAGTTACCTTTGTTCTTGAGGTGGGGAGAAATCGTGTTGCAAGTAATCATGTGAACTTGATATGTGTTTGATATTTTGATAGTATGTATGTTGTGATTCCCTTAGTGGTTTCATGTGAACGTCGACTACATGAAACTTCACCATATTTGGGCCTAAGTGAATGCATTGTAGAGTATCAATTAGATAATGGGTTGCGAGAGTGACAGAAGCTTAAACCCCAGTTTATGCGCTATTCCGTAAGGGACCGATTTGATCCAAAAGTTTAATGCTATGGTTATAATTTATTCTCAATACTTTTCTCGTAGTTGCAGCTGGTTGCAGGAGGGTTAATCATAAGTAGGAGGTTTGTTCAAGTAAGAACAACACCTAAGCACCAGTCTACCCACATATCAAATTGTCAAAGTAGTGAACACGAATCGAACCAACATGATGAAAGTGACTAGATGAAATTCCCGTGTACCCTCAAGAACGCTTTGCTTATCATAAGAGACCGTTTTGGCCTGTCCTTTGCATCAAAAGGATTGGGCTAGCTTGCTGCACTTTTTTACTACTACCGTTACTTGCTCGTTACAAATTATCTTGCTACCAAACTACTATGCTACTTACAATTTCAGCACTTGCATACATTACCTTACTGGAAACTACTTCTCATTTCCTTCTGCTCCTCGTTTGGTTCGACACTCTTACTTATCAAAAAGAGCTACAATTGATCCCCTATACTTGTGGGTCATCAAGGCTATTTTCTGGCGCCGTTGCCGGGGAGTGAAGCACCTATGGTAAGTGGAATTTGGTATGGATACATTTATATAGTGTGCTGAAATTTATTGTTACTTGTTACTCTGGAGAACAATCCTTTCAGGGGTTAGTTCGGGGTATCTTCACCTCGTCCGGAACCACAATTAGCTACCCCTCAACCTACTGAAAATATTGAATATGAAATTCCTTTGGGTATGATAGAACAACTGCTGGCTAATCCTTATGCAGGAGATGGAACTGAACATCCTGATATGCACTTGATATATGCGGAACAAATTTGTGGATTGTTTAAGCTTGCAGGTTTACCCAAAGATAAAGTTATGAAGAAGGTTTTCCCTTTATCTTTGAAGGGAAAATTATTGGCATGGTATAGGCTATGCGATGATATTGGATCATGGAATTGGAATCGATTGAAATTGGAGTTCCACAAAAAAATTTATCCTATGCATCTAGTTCATCGTGATCGGAATTATATATATAATTTTTGGCCTCGTGAAGGAGAAAGTATCGCTCTACCTTGGGGGAGGCTTAAGTCAATGTTATATTCATGCCCCAATCATGAGCTCTCAAGAGAAATTATTATTCAGAATTTTTATGCTCGGCTTTCTTGTAATGATCAAACCATGCTTGATACTTCTTGTGTTGGTTCCTTTATGAAGAAGACTATTGGATTCCGGTGGGATCTTTTGGAAAGAATTAAACACAACTCTGAAGATTGGGAACTCTACAAAGGTAAAGAGTCAGGTATTAAACTTGAGTATGATTGTGTTAAATCTTTGATGGATACTGATTCTTTTCAAAAGTTTAGCACTAAATATGGACTTGACTTTGAGATAGTAGCCTCCTTTTGTGAATCTTTTGCTACTCATGTTGAACTCCCTAAGGAGAAGTGGTTTAAATATCACCCACCTATTAAATAAGAACTTAAAGAACCGGTACCAGTTAAAGAAGAAGCTATACTTTATAATGTTGATCCAGTTGTTCCTTCTACTTATATTGAGAAACCACCTTTCTCTGTTAGGATAAAGGAACATGCTAAAGTTTCAACTGTGGTTAACAAAAGCTATATTAGAACACCTAAACCTGATGAACAAATTAAAGTTTAACCTAGTATTGCTATGGTTAAAGATCTCTTGGAAGAAGATATGGATGGGCATGTTATTTGCTTCTGTGAAGAAGCTGCTAGAATTGCCAAACCTGATAAGAAAGATAAACATAGACCCGTTGTTGGCATGCCTGTCATCTCGGTTAAAATAGGAGATCACTGTTATCATGGTTTATGTGACATGGGTGCTAGTGTGAATGCTATTCCTTACACCTTATATCATGAAATTATGAATGACATAGCACCCGCAGAAATAGAAGAAATAGATGTTACAATTAAACTTGCTAATAGAGACACTATATCACCAATTGGGATTGTTAGAGATGTTGAAGTCTTGTGTGGGAAAATAAAATACCCTATTGATTTTCTTGTTCTTGGTTCCCCACAAGATGACTTTTGTCCCATTATTTTTGGTAGACCTTTCTTGAATACAGTTAATGCTAAGATCAACTGTAAGAAACAAACTGTTGGTGTTAGCTTTGGTGATGAGTCTCATGAGTTTAGTTTTTCCAAGTTCAGTAGAAATCTTCATGAAAAATAATTGCCTAATAAGGATGAATTAATTGTTCTTGCTTCTATTGTTGTACCACCTACTGATCCTTTAGAACAATATTCGCTAGACCATGAAAATGATTTACATATGCATGGAAGAAATGAAATAGATAAAATTTTCTTTGAACAACATCCTCTGCTTGAACACAATTTTCCTATTGAAACTCTAGGAGGTCCTCCTCCACCTAAAGGTGATCCTGGGTTTGAATTAAAACAATTGCCAGACACTTTGAAATATGCTTATCTGTATGAAAAGAAGATATATCCTGTTATTATTAGTTCTAACCTTTTATAACATGAAGAAAAAAGATTATTGAAAGTTCTAAGTAAGCACCGAGCTGCTATTGGATATACTCTTGATGATTTAAAGGGCATTAGTCCCACTCTATGTCAGCACAAAATTAATATGGAACCTGATGCTAAACCCGTTGTTGATCACCAAAGTCGGATAAATCCGAAGATGAAAGAAGTGGTAAGAACAGGAATATTAAAACTTCTGGAAGAAGGTATAATCTATCCCATAGTTGATAGTAGATGGGTAAGTCCTATTCGTCGTATCCCTAAGAAAGGAGGTATAACCATTGTTCCTAATGATAAGAATGAACTTATTCCACAAAGAATTGTCACAGGCTATATAATGGTAATTGATTTTAGAAATTAAACAAAGCAACTAGAAAAGATCATTACCCTTTGCCTTTTATTGATCAAATGCTTGAAAGATTATCTAACCACACACATTTGTGCTTCCTTGATGGATATTCTGGCTTTTCACAAATGCTTGTTTCTCAATCTAATCAAGAAAATACCACTTTTACTTGTCCCTTCAGAACTTATGCTTATAGACATATGCCTTTTGGTTTATGTAATGCACCTGCTACCTTTCAAAGATGTATGGCTACTATATTCTCTAACTTTCGTGAAAAGATTGTTGAGGTTTTCATGGATGACTTTTCTGTTTATGGGAAGTCTTTTGATGATTGTTTAAGCAATCTTGATCGAGTTTTGCAGAGATGCGGTCAAACAAATATTGTCTTGAATTGGGAGAAGTGCCACTTTATGGTTAATGAAGGCATTGTCTTGGGTCATAAAATTTCTGAAAAAGGTATTGAAGTGGACAAAGCTAAGGTTGATGCAATTGAGAAAATGCCATGTCCTAAAGATATAAAAGGTCTTCATAGTTTCTTAGGTCATGCTGGTTTCTATAGGAGATTTATCAAAGACTTTTCAAAAGTTTCTAGGCCTCTTACTAGTTTCTTGCAAAAGGATATTCCTTTTGTTTTTTATGATGATTGTTTAGAAGCCTTTGAAACACTTAAGAAAGCCTTAATTTCTGCACCTATTGTTCAACCACCTGATTGGAACTTGCCTTTTGAAACTATGTGTGATGTTAGTGATTATGCTGTTGGTGCTATTCAAGGACAAAGAGTTGATAAGAAACTTAATGTTATTCATTATGCTAGTAAAACTCTGGACAGTGCTCAAAGAAATTATGCTACTACTGAAAAAGAATTCTTAGAAATTGTGTTTGCTTGTGATAAATTTAGACATTATATTGTTGATTACAAAGTAACTGTTCACACAGACCATGCTGCTATTAAATATCTTATGGAAAAGAAAGATGCTAAACCTAGACTTATTCGATGGGTTCTCTTGTTACAAGAATTTGATTTACATATCATTGATAGAAAAGGAGCTGAGAACCCAGTTGCTGATAATTTATCTAGGCTTGAAAATGTGCTTGATGACCCACTGCCTATTGTGATAGTTTTCCTGATGAGCAGTTAGCTGCAATAAATGTTTCTCATAGTACTCCTTGGTATGCTGATTATGCTAATTACATTGTTGCTAAATATTTACCACCTAGCTTTACATACCAACAAAAGAAAAAATTCTTCTATGATTTAAGACATTACTTTTGGGATGACCCACATCTTTATAAAGAAGGAGTAGATGGTACGATTAGACGTTGTGTACCTGAGCATGAACAGGGACAAACCCTACAGAAATGTCACTCCGAGGCTTATGAAGGGCATCATGCTAGAGATAGAACTGCTCACAAGGTATTGAATCTGGATTTTATTGGCCTACTCTCTTCAAAGATGCCCGTAAGTTCGTCTTATCCTGTGATGAATGTCAAAGGATAGGTAATATCGGTAAGCGTCAAGAAATGCCTATGAATTATTCACTTGTTGTTGAACCATTTGATGTTTGGGGATTTGATTACATGGGACCTTTTCCTTCCTCTAATGGGTATACACATATTTTGGTTGATGTTGATTATGTTACTAAATGGGTAGAAGCTATTCCAACTAGTAGTGCTAATCACAACACCTCTATTAAAATGCTTAAGGAAGTTATTTTCCCAAGGTTTGGAGTCCCTAGATATTTAATGACTGATGGTGGTTCACACTTTATTCATGGTGATTTTCGTAAAATGCTTGCCAAGTATGATGTTAACCATAGAATTGCATCACCTTATCATCCTTAGTCTAGTGGTCAAGTTGGACTTAATTAGCAATAGAGAAATAAAATTCATATTGCAAAAGACTGTCAATAGGTCCAGGAAGAATTGGTCTAAGAAATTAGATGATGCACTTTGGGCTTATAGAACAACATATAAAAATCCTATGGGTATGTCTCCTTATAAAATGGTTTATGGAAAAGCTTGTCATTTGCCTCTTGAGTTAGAACATAAAGCATATTGGGAAATCAAAGAACTCAATTATGATTTGAAACTCGCTGGTGAAAACAAGTTATTTGATATTAGCTCATTAGATGAATGGATAACCCAAGCTTATGAAAATGCAAAATTATTTAAAGAAAAAGTAAAAAGATGGCATGACAAAAGAATTCAAAAGCGTGAGTTTAAAGTCGGAGAATATGTTCTTTTGTACAACTCTCGTTTCAGATTCTTTGCAGGAAAACTCCTCTCAAAATGGGAAGGCCCATACATTATCGAGGAGGTTTACCGGTCTAGAACCATCAAAATAAATAATTCTGAAGGTACTAACCCGAAGGTTGTCAATGGGCATCGAATAAAGCATTATATCTCAGGTACGCCTATTAATATTGAAAGTAATATTATCCAAACTATGACACCGGAAGAACACATAAAAGAGTCCTTCCGAAACACTCCAGAATCGTGAAAATAAGGAGGTACGTGATACGGTAAGTAAACAGACTCCGAAAAATCCGCAAAAATATTTTTATTAGTTTTGGAATATTTTATAATTTTGGAATAAATAAACATCCAGGAAGCGTCCCCTGGTGGGCACAAGACACCAGGGCGCGCCAGGCTTGCCTAGCACGCCCAGGTGGGTTGTGCCCACACGGGACACCTTCCGTACTCCGTTTTTCTACCATATACTTGTCCTCCAAGATAAAAAATCTTTATATACTCACCGAATCTATTGATCACCGTATCACGGAGAAATCCTCTGTTATCTTTTCCCTTGCTGTTTTCTGTCAGAACCCATCTACCATGGCCTCTTCAAGCTCCTCCAAGGACAAGTTCTTCAAGAACGTCATCAACCCATATCTGCGGGAGGTGGTGCAGCACCCTCATGTCATCCAAATGCATGAGGGGGGTGCTTCACCTTCGCGATGTGCCATGTCCCAAGGGGACGGGAACCGTGGAGGCCAGGCTCGAAGCTGTTGAGCAAGACGTCTTCCGGTGCAAGGGGATGGTGGAGCATGGGCTCAATGCCAATCACCTCCTGATCACGGACCTTTCCCGTGATCTCAAGGTGGATGGCAAGCCCATGAAGGACATCGTCTTCACCCTCAACGAGCAAATCAACTTCCTCCAAAGCCGGATCTATTATCTTCAAAACCAAATATTTGAATATGAGGCGAGGTTTAAAGGTATGAGTTTGGCGGCTAGTTGCAGGACACGTGAGACTCACTCTTCCTCTCACGATGGTTGACCACTACCATGGAAATTCGAGGACAAGATCTCTTCTTCTTCACCACCATCATCTTCACCACCAAAGGAGAATTGAGTATCGGGTATGGGCACTCGCCTTTGCTTCCGTCAAGCTTGGGGGAGGTGCCCCAGTATCGTATCATCCCACTATCCTTTTAGCTTTTACTTATTTTAGTTCGATCCATTTGCTTTAGATGAATAAAGGTTTAGTTTGATCCTTTCTTCTTTGAGAGTTTGCTTAGAGATCTATCCTTGTAATCATGTGCAAGTTATATAATAAAGTTTAGTATGAGTTTTTTCTTTCTTTACTTTCATGTTGCAAATAAAAGAAAAGAAATAAGAAAGGAAACAAATAAAAGAAAGGAATTAAATAAAGAAAAGATTATACACTAATCCTATGGTAGGTGATGGCACCACATAAGGAAAAGTATAAGTAGAAAAATTTATTAGAGATTGACAAACATAGCATTAGTCAATGATGCAACTCATGAAAGAATTAATAAGGGAAGAGAAGATTCACTTATAAATATACTATCCTAGAAATCTTTTGTGATTGTGAGCCCTCATCAAAATATTATATGCCAAAATTGTTGACGTTGGACAAGGAAGACAACTTAATGATTTATGTTTATTCATATTCACATAGAAGTCATATTGTCATAGATTCTTTAACATGTGGTGCTTGCCCCTATCTTTGCTAGCCAAACATTCTGCACTAAGTAGAGATACTACTTGTGCATCCAAAAACCCTTAAACCCAAATCTATTTTCAAGTGTCCACCATACCTACCTAGGGATTGAGCAAGATCCCTCAAGTAAGTTGTCATTGGTGCAAAAAGGCAATAAAAATTGCTTCTAAAAGTGTGAGATCATTTAGTGTAAGAGAAAATTGAGCGTTGCACGAACTTGTGATGGTGAAGAATAAAAGTGACAGACTGCATAATAAAGGTCGCTATCACAAGGGGCAATGTAACGTGACGTTCTTTTGCACTAAGGGATTGAGCACGCATACATACAAATAAGCGCATGTCTACCTCTTCTTCCCTCTTCGAAGGTCCTATCTTTTACATTTATGGAAGAGTCAAAGTTTTTCTCTCTGTTCCTTTTTATTTTCTCCTTTGGCAAGCATCATGTGGTGAGGAAACATCTAGGCACATATGTCCAATTGAATATGGGTGGCATGAGTTATTATTGTTGACATCACCCTTGAGGTGAGTATGTTGGGAGGCGAAACCATAAGCCCCTATCTTTCTATGTGTTCGGTTGAAACATTTTGATCATGGGTACGATGTGAGTGTTAGCAATCATAGAAGAATATATGATGGTTGAGTATGTGGACTTGCCTAAAGGCTCCAACACATGACCCTTCCTGAAAAGATGATGAATTCTAGTTGCAAAGTTGACTGAGAACATAGTTTGTTGGTTTCTAATAGAGTTTTTGCTTTATACTTCGATTGTGTGATGAACTATTACTTATTCATGAGAAGTATATGATGAAAGTTCTAAGATAAAAGTCCTATGTATAATTTTGTTGCTGTTATAATAATCAACATGATGCTTCTATGTCCGTATTTTGTTTTTATCGACACATCCCTCTCAAAGCATGTGGACATGTTTTTTGATTTCGGTTTTTCGCTTGAGGACAAGCAAGGTCTAAGCTTGGGGGAGTTGATATGTCCATACTGCATCATGTTTTCTTACTGTTATTTATGATGTTTTTATCCATAATAATGCTTTTTGGAGTAATTCTAATGCCATTTTTCTCATAATTTGCAAGGTACACACCAAGGGGGAGAATTCTGGCAACTGGAAATCTGGACCTGGAAAAGCTACATCAGGCCACCTATTCTGCACAACTTCAAACAAGCTGAAACTTCACGGGGATTTTTATGGACTATATAAGAATTATTGGAGGAAATAACTGCCAGAGGGGGGCCACCAGGTGGGCACAACCCACCTGGGCGTGCCAGGGCCCCTTGGCGCGCCCTGGGGGGTTGTGGCCTCCTCGGCCCACCTCCGGTGCCCATCTTTTGGTATATAATTCATTTTGACCTAGAAAAAAAATAAGAGGAGGACTTTCGGGACGAAGCGCCGCCGCCTCGAGGCGGAACTTGGGCAGGAGCACTTTTGCCCTCTGGCGGAGCGATTCTGCTGGGGGAACTTCCCTCCCAGAGGGGGGAATCATCGTCATCATCATCACCAACAACTCTCCCCTCTTGGGGAGGGCAATATCCATAAACATCTTCAAGAGCACCATCTCCTCGCAAACCCTAGTTCATTTCTTGTGTTCAATCTTGTTACCGGAACTATAAATTGGTACTTGTGGGTGACTAGTAGTGTTGATTACATCTTGTAGTTGATTACTATATGGTTTATTTGGTGGCAGATTATATGTTCAGATCCAATATGCTATTTAATACCCCTCTGATCATGAGCATGTTTATCATTTGTGAGTATTTACCTTTGTTCTTGAGGTCACGGGAGAAATGATGTTGCAAGTAATCATGTGAATTTGATATGTGTTCGATATTTTGATAGTATGTATGGTGTGATTCCCTTAGTGGTGTCATGTGAACGTTGACTACATGACACTTCACCATATTTGGGCCAAGGGAATGCATTGTGGAGTAGCAATTAGATAATGGATTGCGAGAGTGACAGAAGATTAAACCCCAGTTTATGCATTATTCCGTAAGGGACCGATTGGATCCAAAAGTTTAATGCTATGGTTAGAATTTATTCTTAATACTTTTATCATAGTTACGGATGCTTGCGGGAGGGTTAATCATAAGTAGGAGGTTTGTTGAAGTAAGAACATCACCTAAGCACCGCTCCACCCACATATGAAATTATCAAAGTAGCAAACACGAATCGAACCAACATGATGAAACTGACTAGATGAAATTCCCATGTACCCTCAAGAACGATTTGCTTATCGTAAGTGTAGGATCGAAAGTATGTCTAGAGGGGGGGTGATTAGACTACTTGACCAATTAAAAATCTATCCTTTTCCCAATTTTAGTCTTTGGCAGATTTTAGCTATCTTAGCACAATTCAAGCAATCTTAACACAATTCAAGCAAGCATGCAAAGAGTCTATGAGCAGCGGAAAGTAAAGCATGCAACTTGCAAGAATGTAAAGGGAAGGGTTTGGAGAATTCAAACGCAATTGGAGACACGGATTTTTTTGTCGTGGTCTGATAGGTGGTGCTATCGTACATCCACGTTGATGGAGACTTCAACCCACGGAGGGTAATGGTTGCGCGAGTCCACTGAGGGCTCCACCCACGAAGGGTCCATGAAGAAGCAACCTTGTCTATCCCATCATGGCCATCGCCCACGAAGGACTTGCCTCCCTAGCGGTAGATCTTCACGAAGTAGACGATCTCCTTGCCCTTACAAACTCCTTGGTTCAACTCCACAATCTTTGTCGGAGGCTCCCAAGTGACACCTAGCCAATCTAGGAGACACCACTCTCCAAGAAGTAACAAATGGTGTGTTGATGATGAACTCCTTGCTCTTGTGCTTCAAATGATAGTCTCCCCAACACTCAACTCTCTCTCACAGGATTTGGATTTGGTGGAAAGAAGATTTGAGTGGAAAGCAACTTGGGAAGGCTAGAGATCAAGATTCATATGGTAGGAATGGAATATCTTGGCATCAACACATGAGTAGGTGGTTCTCTCGTAGAAAATGTGTATTGGAAGTGTAGGTATGTTCTGATGGCTCTCTCCACGAATGAAGAGTGGGTGGAGGGGTATATATAGCCTCCACACAAAAACTAACCGTTACATACAATTTACCAATCTTGGTGAGACCGAATTGAGAAACTCGGTCGGATCGATTTAGCAAACCTAGTGACCGTTAGGATTTTCGGTGGGACTGAGATGCAACTCGGTATGACCGATATGGTTAGGGTTAGGGCATAACGTAATCTTGTTGTGACCGATTACACAAACTCGGTGGGACCGATTTTGGTAATAAGCTAACCAGAGAGTTGGTCAGGTAAACTCGGTGGGACCGATCGCTCATTTCGGTGGGACCAAAATGTTACAATAGGAAAATAGAGAGTTTACATTGCAATCTCGGTGGTACCAAAACATTACGAAGGGAAACAGAGAGACTACAACCCCATCTCGGTGTGACCGAAATCCCTATCGGTGAGATCGATTTGCCTAGGGTTTGTGGCAGTGGCTATGACATCTGAACTCGGTGGCGCCGGATAGAAAGAATCGGTGGGGCCGAGTTTGACTTTTGGTTTAGGTCATATGTGGATGTGGGAAGGTAGTTGAGGGTTTTGGAGCATATCACTAAGCACTACGAAGCAAGAACCTCATCAAGCAACACCTCATCTCTCCTTGATAGTATTGGCTTTTCCTATAGACTCAATGTGATCTTGGATCACTAAAATATAAAATGTAGAGTCTTGAGCTTTGAGCTTGAGCCAATCTTTTTGTCCTTAGTATTTTGAGGGGTCCACTTTCCTCATCCATGCCATGCCATTCATTGAGCTTTTCCTGAAATATTAATCTTGGAATAGCATTAGCTCAATGAGATATATGTTGTTAGGAATTACCAAAACCACCTAGGGATAGTTGCACTTTCAATCTCCCCCTTTTTGGCAATTGATGACAACATATAGATCAAAGCTTCGACAAATGATAATAAGAGTGAAAAACATTGTCGCTTTGAGAAGTATGTGAAAAGCAAGAGCTCCCCCTAAATTTGTGCATAGTTTATGATTTGCTTTCGACTGCAAATGCACAGAGAATTAGGCTCATGGGTTACTCTTCCATGTCACATACATCTTGGTGGAGCGCTCAAAATGATAATAATTAAATACATGCACTCATCACCAAGCAAAGTGAATGATCATATAGGGATAAAAGGATAATGTCATCCAACAAGCATTAAGGTAGCATATGATCAAACACATGATCATCCAAGTATCACACAGACAAAAAGTATCTCAAACAAGCAAATAAACTTCAACCACCAAAGCAAGAGAGAATAAAAAGCAACGCTCTCTCTCTCTCGAAGCCTATGATCTATACGTTTTTCTCCCCCTTTGGCAACAAGTTACCAAAAAGTTCCTAGAAAATGCATAGCACTAAATCATCTCTCAGGCTTGGTCTTCAGGTGGTGGTGTCCGGATAACTCCAAGAACGAAGGCTTCAGTCGATGTAGATGGAGCTGATGGAGTAGGTGCTGGAGCTGGTGGCACTGAAGCTGTAGCTGGTGCAGATGAAGTGGCTCTAGTGTCTGGAGCTGGCACTGCAGCTGACCTCTGAGCTCTAGGCACTCTGGCAAATGCATCAGTGGTTGTCTTGCCCTTCCTCTCCTGCATGCCATCCTGAAGTTGCTCCATAACAGACTGGATCTCAGTTACCTTCACATCCAAGTCATAGAACTTTTACTCCATGATCCTTTCTAGGCTCTCCTGGTTTTGAGTCAGGGTGGCTAGTCCCTTCTCAATCCTTGGAGTGGAGGCAATCAAGTAGCCAAGCTGATCTTGCTTGCTCTTCAGAAGATACTGAGATGCTTCTTCAGTAGTTGGCATCCTTGCAGCCTTTTCAGCCTTTGCCTTCTCCTTCTTGGCTTGTGCATGCACAGAAGATGGTTCATTTTCATCCATCACCACTTGGTTGTCCTCAAAGCCTGGATAGATAGGCATGTTCTCCTTGTCCAGCAGATATGTGCCAGTGCCCATCTTGGAGTTGATCAGCTCCTGGATCTGTGGGGCATACCCACAACTCCTCTTCTGATCTGCAGCTGTCCTCTTTATGGTTTCCACTATGAGGCTCATGACTTTGAACTTCTGTGGGACATCAAAGATGTGAAGCAAGTTTATTGCATGGCCTCTGATCATCTTGTGATCACCTGACTTTGGCAAGAGAGTGTGCCTGAGGATCCAGTTGATAGTAGGCAAGCCTGACAGAAGGTAATGTACAGATCCAAACTTATGTGTCTCAAGAGCAGCATCTGGGATCTCCTTGTATATGGGTGCCATGGAGTTGTGATCCTTCTTCTTGGCATAGACATCCAAGTCATCTTCACTCTCTTTTGGAGCATTGATCAACTTCGCCCATTCTGCAACTGTTGACTGGTACCTCGTACCTTCGGACATCCAGACAATCCTTCCATCTGGGTAGAAGTGAGATGTGGAGTAGAACTGCATGATGAGCTCATCATTCCATTTTGTGAGCTTCTGAGCCACAAACTCATCGACTCCACACGCCTTGAAACTGTCATACACACCTGGTTAATGTTCATCATTCTCCCTGATGTACTCCCAGTCGACCCATCTCATGTCACACACTATGGGCTGCTTGTCAAGCAAGATGGTCTCATAGAAGTCCTGATGTTCCTTTGTATCGAACTGGTAGTCCACGCCAGTCCTTCTCCTGGTGGCATATGGATCAGACTCTCTCCATAGCCTCAATCATGAGTCCTTCTTGATCTTCATGTTCTCAGCTATTGGATGAGCATCATTGTGATCTGGAATTTTTGGCTTCAACTTCCTCAAGACATGTGACTCATCACCTTCTTCTTCCATTTCAGCTTCAGGCACTGGGGCCTTGTTCTTCTCCTCAGCAGGGATGTTCCTGGTGCTCCTCTTTGGTTTTGGATTTGGAGCTGGAGTGTAACGACCCGACCCGAATGGATCAAGTCTCTGTGCTTAAGTGTCATCCCCAGATCGGTATGCTGACACACACAGTACTCGAGGATTTATAACAGAGGTAAATCACATGTAAAAGTAACGTAAATACTATTACCTCAATCCAAAATAGCAGAAGTAACAAGGTTGTGGATTCCCATCAACACCAACGGCAAAGTTGAGTGTAGAAATCGTAACCCTAACGTATCACTTACTCGTCGTAAGATAAACCTGCAACATGAGACGTTGCAGCCACAAAGGGTCAGTACATTGAATGTACTGGCAAATTCACACCATAGAGAATGATGAACAATGGCTATCACTACATGCATATTTGGCTGGTGGAAAAGCTCTATGGTCATAAGGTTTTTGCGAAAAGCCAATTTTTCCCTACTGCAAAGGAATAAATTTTTATTTAACTATCATGGTGGTTGTTAAACATTGAGAATGGTTGACAGCATTCTCAATCCCAATTAAATATCATCATTAAAACCCAACAATATTCATTTAAAGTAACGTGATGAGATTCACATGATAATCCAAGTACTAGATACTCAAAACGTCGATAACCGGGGACACGGCTAATCATGATTAGTTTATACACTCTGCAAAGGTTTGCACACTTTTCCCCACAAGACTTGATTGCCTCCGTTTGGTTTCTCGCACTTCATGGTGTTTGAGAAGACGGATGACCGAGACATAGTCTTTCAGAAGCGCTAGCACCTTACAATGGATAGACCGTTACACCTACTTTCCCCTACATCTGCTAGTCTACCCTGTAAGAGTTCGCACGACTTAATCAACTATGCTAGAGCCCATAATAGCTTGTGGCTGCACACGGAAGTTTCTAGTATGAATAATCTCATGATCCCTTTGAGCCTGGGTGGCGGTCCATAAAAAAACAGGCAATCCTGGTCTACCCAGGTGCCTAGACAGGCTATCCTGGAATACCCAAGTACCTCAATCCACCCAGATGTGTGTTTAAGTTGCCACCTTAAGTAAACCATTAATTAACAATCTCACATCTGTCATGAATACTCTCAAAACCCAATCCACATCTACGAGCATAGCATGGCACTATAAGCATAACATAATAGTAACTCCCAAGGTTGGATAATAAATAGGTAATAGGTACTACCTCAACTACTTCCCATCCCACAATTTAATTAGATCCTAACCATGCAATGTTTGAGGATTGATCTAATGCAATAAAAACTGGGTATGAAAGGGATATGATCAAAGTGTGAACTTGCCTGCAATGTTGATGAAGATGATTCGCACTCATAACTCTTGATAGTTCTATTCGTCACACTCCGGTCAATCTATCGTAAGCAAGCAATGGTAACCACACATAAGCAATCACTCAAAAGATCAGAAAGAATGAAGAAGACGATTCGGAAAACATCAAAACCAAGCAAATAACTCTTGCAACATAAAACAATTTCCAACAGTACCAAAATTATCTGAATTTGGCCTTATCGGAAAGTTTAGGTCAAGAGCTTCGATTTGCAAAAAGAATCAACTCAAACGGAGCTACAAAACTCAAGTTATGATCAAACGAAGTTTGAATTCAAATCTGATCTAGTTCAAATTTTAAACTTTTCAAAAACATGTTTGAGTTGGATTACTGGATAGGGAGATCATAACGAAGACGTGGGTGTTGGTTTCGTTGGATTTTGACAAACGAGCGAAAAGTAATGATCGTTTGAAGTTTAGGGACTAAACTATAGGGAAACTAATTATGAATAGGTCCCTGACTAAAATTAACAGAAAAAGAAAAGACTAGTTAACGGACGTTCGCTAACTAGTTCTAAACAGAGAACATTCTCTAAATAGATTCCATCTAAAAGAAAACCGTTCGGTTTTAAAAGAAAACCAGACCAAAAACAATAAACCGAGATGAACCGACGGGTGGGCGGTTTACCGGCGGTTTTATTTGCGGTTCTCGGAGGTTCGCCGGCGGCGACGGCCGATCAGGCGGCAGCGGCGTTCTCCGGTGGCAGTGAGCGGTGGCGCGGTAGCAGGCAGCAGCGGGCGGCGGCGGTGCGGGCAAGGCGACGGCGCTGGTGGAGGGCACCGGGCGGAGGCGAGGCGCGGCAGCGGCAGCGGCGCGAGGCGTGGCTGCGAGCAGCGGGGAGGAGAGGAATGGGGCGGCCAATTTATTGGAGGCGGAGCGCCTTGGGCAAGGGGGCAGAGGTGCCCTGCCTCGGCACGGACGCCGAGGTCGGTGGCGGCAGTCGTGGCGGCGGCGGTCTCCCGCTCGGGTGGAGGGAGGCGGTGTGGTTGGGCTGGGCCGTGGCCTGGCCGGTTGGCTGGACTGGCCCAGTTCGGCGGAAAGGTTTTTTTTTAAAGAATTTTTTTAGACATATAAAACAAATAAAAACAAATGGAAATAAAAATATTATATAGGCATATAATATATCAAAATTTTCAGAAAAAGATTGTCTACAACGTGAACATTTTTATAATGCCAAATAAAATCCACCCAAATTCAGATAATTCAAATAGTTCTACTGGTCTATTAAAATCCAACAAAAATCATTTTAAAATACCAAAATGATTTCAAATTAATTTTTCTCCAATTTTCTAATGTAGGGAATCATGTTACCCTATTTCCCATATATTTTATTTTTGGAGAAAAATAATTTGAATAAAACTCAAATAACTCCAAATTGAAAAATAAATTCAAAAGAACTTTGAATTTAATTCTTTAAAACTCCCAACTCATATTTCATATAATTTGAAGAAGTCATTTTAACTTCGCTCGTGAAAATCATTGAGTTGCATAAAGTCTTAGAATTGGAAATATTCTCAAATGAAATTCAAATATTTTCAACACCCCTTGTCATTTAAATAAATGGAAGAAGTCATGTCATCTTCTCTCCAGGGTTTCGTGGTGAAAAGAATTTGAATTCCCAGAGATCTTAAATGCAAAATGAAAGTTTGGGAAAGTCCTTTTATTCCCTCTCATTTAACTTTCAAAAAGTTTCGAATTTCACTCAATCAATCACACAACAATCAAACAATCAATCTATCTATCTATTTATTATAACATTCCAAAATTTAGAATTTGGTATGTTACAAACCTACCACCCTTAAAAGGAATCTCGTCCTCGAGATTCAGAGAGGCTAGCAAGAAAAGGTTAGGGTTTGGGGTCTTCTCAAGTCCATCGATCGTCTCCGGAGGTCTGGGGTGCTACCGCCCTTAAAAGCATTGTTACGGTTCCATCAAAACTCATATACTCCATCCTTATTCTTGACAGGGCCGGTCTTCTCATATCGTAAGGATAATTCCTTCTCCGGCTCTTCCGGCAGCGGCATAACCTTTTCCTCAATTCTTCTGCACTTTCATCCTGGTAAGGTTATTCCGAGACTGGGTCTTCTTAGCTCACGGGTCTGGTGCCAATACTAATCAACTATCGATATCTCATGGCGGTCAACAATTTATGGCTTCTCCTGCAGGAAATGGGTCTGGGTTGATCCTCACCATATAACCTACGGTTGGCAAAAAGCTGCCGTGTACAAGGGAAAAATTCTTATACCATTCTAAGGTTTAACAAGGTTTAATATCGTCGTCTCTCTACTATAGGCAAGTCACTCAGATTTTCCAACCCATATAGCAAGGCGAATAATAAGAGTAAGTCGGTATGGTGATCAATCCATCCCGCACCCAAATCATTACCCTGTATATGGTTTAGCGAATCTCGCATTCTAACACCCGGTCATCCTCACAAGCATTGCAGAATTTCTCTTGTCGCTGAACTAAGTTCGGATAATCCATTGATTCTGCAAGCCAAACAAACATCTATCGTTCCTTCACAACTCTCAGGTTTTGCGTTACTCCTATAAAATCGTCTATCGGTAAAATCATAACTTCTTCCAGGGTCTTTCCTTTAGCAAGAGTGTGCTTGCTTCTTGGCAGGTCCTGGGCCTGTGGGTTATGGCCCATCTCATCACTTGTAGTCCTTTGAACTTATCATTGGGCAACTAATCATTATTCCAACTTCCAACTTCCTAGTATTCTTAAATCCATCCAATTGTACTGTCTTCCTTCCTTCTATTGGCACCAAACTAGGACATGATTACTCAGACTCATCATGGAGTTTCCATTGATCCATATTTCCGACATCATACCTCCTTTATATCCAATAGTAATTTATCTCTTCATCCTCATGGGATATCCCACATACCGAGATAAAAACTTATACTTATGCAGTCCATACTCTACTTCGTGGAACATCATTATCCTTTCCAGGGTCAAGCATCCTTACAGGGGAATATTGGCCATCTCTGCATGGCACTTCTTCAACTGGGAAACGTGAAACACATCATGAATTCCTGACAGTCCTTCGGGTGACTCCACCTTGTTGGCCACTTCTCTCATACGCTCCAAAACTCGGTATGGTCCTACAAATCTCGGGGCTAACTGTCCCTTAACTCCAAATCGTTTAACTCCTCGCAGAGGGGACACACGAAGACATGCTCTGTTTCCAATTTCATAGACTACCTCCTTGAGTTTTTGAGTCTACATAACTCTTCTGCCTGGACTGAGCTACCTTCAGTCTATCTCGAATAAACTTAACATTGTCTTCTGACTCCTTGATCACATTTGGTCCAAACAAGTGACTGTCTCAAAATTCATCCCACACACTCTTGGGGTATCACACATATCGAGACAAAACTCATATTCATTTTGTCCGAAATCCACTCAGTGGAGTATCCTTATCTTTTCCAGGAGTCAACGGTTCTTACAGGGTACTACCACCCTTAAAATGCACAAATCTTCCATAGACCATATTTCTCATATCCTCAAAATGGCAAAAATTCTTCTTCATAGAGTAACAACTCATAAAATCCATATCAGTACCAACGATGCTAGCTTTATTCATTCTCAAATGATTACAATCTCTCGCTTTTCCATTACATGTATCAACTCAACACCTCAATATAAAAGAAAATGTTCTCACTTCTACTACTCCATTTCTTTTGTTGCAAACTCAACTATCTAGCACAAGTTTCCTTCTCCTTGGGGCATTCTCTGGCAGAGTGCCCTGCTCCATTACAACTAAAACATATTACTTCTGACAAGTATCGAGGTTTCCTTTTTGGGCAACTGTTGAGGTAGTGCCCTGACTCCTTGCACCTGTAACAGGTGATATGACTCAGGTCCTTCCTGGAATCCACTCTGCTTCTCTTTCTGGACTTTTCCATTAGGGCTTCTATTTCCTGTCGGTCATACTCTACTTCCTTTGTAGGGAATTCTACTAGATCCCCATTCAAACAATTTTGGGAGATGTGTCCTTCTTCTCCACATGAATAGCAAGACTTAGTGCAGGGTTTACTCGGGTCCTCTTTAGGTCTGTCCTCCACATCTTCCTTCATCACGGGTTCTTCTAAAATTTCCATAAGGGCTCCTTTCTTTACTTCTTTCTTCTGCTGTATGGTTCTTCGTACCATGGGGTAAATGTGACACTGAGTAGGATAGTGGGTAATCTCTTCACACAAGAAACAAGTAATCTGCCTAGTTGGGCATTCTTCAACTGGGTGACTTCCTTCACAATTAGGGCATTCATCCTTGTGTTCTTTATGGGTGTGTCCTATTTCTCCAAAAATCTTGCATGCACAAGGTTTCTTCATATCCTTTCCATAAGGCTTCAACTTCTGGGACACAAGCCGACACTTTGGCAGAGTCAACTTAAATTCTTTCCAAGTGGTTACTCCTTGCCATCCATTGATGGTTTGGTACATCCTCCACCAAGTAGCAGCACTTCTTTCAAAGCACTGAAAAGCATGCTGGGTCATATCCTTTCCGACTACAGGGTTACTCTTCATGTGATCCTCCATGTTCTGAATCCATCGGTCCGTGTCCAATTGACTCATCAATCCAGAAAATATAAGCTCATCTTCATTCATCCTCTATTGGGTCCATGGGTTTGGTGTGAGAATAAGAGAGATAGAGATGGATACACACAATACAAACAAAGGTTTTGAAAAGACGGATTTTATTTGTGGCTGTCGAAAAAACATCAAACAAATGACAGCTCACAAACGTCGCATCTAACGTAGGCATATAACAGGGGTTGGGTCTTCTAAAGGTCAATAAATCTTCAAAATTGCCAAACTATTCAAGTCTTGTTTATGTCTCCGATGGCTTCTTCCCATCGTGCTTGTCTTTCTCAAGTCCTTTTTGCTAGATCATCTCTGTTGACGCGAAGTCTCTCGTGACCTTCTTTAATATTTTTTGGAGTTGCGTTCCAAACTTCCGGGTTTCAACATCCTTGACATGAACCATGGCACTACGGTCCTTCCGTTCCTGACTAATCTCCTGTATCTCGATGTTTTGCTCCTCCAGCTTGGCTACTTTCAGCTTCTAGGTCCCGAGTTCTTTACGAAATGCTTCCTTTCAAATACGGCTTCTTGTGGCTCCATCTTAACTTCTTGATGTAATACTCCAGATCCTGGTGATACACTAGCTAAGGTTAAAACTTCACCTCTCGCTGATAGATGCTCCATCAGCCTTCTACCATCCAATCCTTCCATGCATATGCATGCTTAACTCAGCACGGTGACAATAGCATAAGCGGGCGATAACATCATGGATAGTTGTGTTTCTGCTCTTGTCATTTCCATGAGCTATCTCTCCATAGTTGATATCTCCTTCCTTAGGGTTTTCTTTGACAAAACTTCGAGTTCTCATGCTCCTTGTTTCATTATTTCTCACATACACCTTGATCTTGGGTATTGACAGCTTCCATAGTCTGCCAAGTTCCATAAGGGTAGCCTTCCTAGGTCACAAAAATCTAGAAATTCTTCGAAGCCTTCAAATTCTACTTGTCTTCGGTCCAATCGTTGTAGTTTCCATTATTCAGATGCACAGTAAAATCTTCTTCATTCCGAAGTGGTCTTAGTTGTCTGATATCTTGTACTTCTTGGAGTGGTCTCATCAGTCGAATCTTCATATGGTCAAAAGGGGAAAGGGGGTATGGTCTCACTAAAGGGAATTTTTGAATAAGCTCAGAAGAGAAGAGAGGAAAAAGATCTTTTTGAAAGGGAAAGTTTTAGACAAAAATATTTCTATGGTCTTGCTAATTTCTAGGGTCACGTCCTACAGTCAACATGTACTCTGATACCATCTTGTAGCGACCCGACCCAAATGGATCAAGTCTCTGTGCTTAAGTGTCATCCCTGGATCGGTATGCTGACACACACAGTACTCGAGGATTTATAAAAGAGGTAAATCACATGTAAAAGTAACGTAAATACTATTACCTCAATCCAAAATAGCGGAATTAACAAGGTTGTGGATTCCCATCAACACCAACGACAAAGTTGAGTGTAGAAATCGTAACCCTAATGTATCACTTACTCGTCGTAAGATAAACCTGCAACATGAGACGTTGCAGCCACAAAGGTCAGTACACTGAATGTACTGGCAAATTCACACCATAGAGAATGATGAACAATGGCTATCACTACATGCATATTTGGCTGGTGGAAAAGCTCTATGGTCATAAGGTTTTTGCGAAAAGCCAATTTTTCCCTACTGCAAAGGAATAAATTTTTATTTAACTATCATGGTGGTTGTTAAACATTGAGAATGGTTGACAGCATTCTCAATCCTAATTAAATATCATCATTAAAACCTAACAATATTAATTTAAAGTAACGTGATGAGATTCACATGATAATCCAAGTACTAGATACTCAAAACATCCATAACCGGGGACACGGCTAATCATGATTAGTATATACACTCTGCAGAGGTTTGCGCACTTTTCCCCACAAGACTCGATCGCCTCCGTTTGGTTTCTCGCACTTCATGGTGTTTGAGAAGATGGATGACCGAGGCATAGTCTTTCAGAAGCGTTAGCACCTTACGATGGATAGACCGTCACACCTACTTTCCCCTACATCTGCTAGTCTACCCTGTAAGAGTTCGCACAACTTAATCAACTATGCTAGAGCCCATAATAGCTTGTGGCTGCACACGGAAGTTTCTAGTATGAATAATCTCATGATCCCTTTGAGCCTCGGTGGCGGTCCATAAAAAAACAGGCAATCCTGGTCTACCCAGGTGCCTAGACAGGCAATCCTGGAATACCCAGGTACCTCAATCCACCCAGATGTGTGTTTAAGTTGCCACCTTAAGTAAACCATTAATTAACAATCTCACATCTGTCATGAATACTCTCAAAACCCAATCCACGTCTACGAGCATAGCATGGCACTATAAGCATAACGTAATAGTAACTCCCAAGGTTGGATAATAAACAGGTAATAGGTACTACCTCAACTACTTCCCATCCCACAATTTAATTAGATCCTAACCATGCAATGTTTGAGGATTGATCTAATGCAATAAAAAATGGGTATGAAAGGGATATGATCAAAGTGTGAACTTGCCTGCAATGTTGATGAAGATGATTCACACTCATAACTCTTGATAGTTCTACTCGTCACACTCCGGTTAATCTATCGTAAGCAAGCAATGGTAACCACACATAAGCAATCACTCAAAAGATCAGAAAGAACGAAGAAGACGATTCAGAAAACATCAAAACCAAGAAAATAACTCTTGCAACATAAAACAATTTCTAATAGTACCAAAATTATCTGAATTTGGCCTTATCGGAAAGTTTAGGTCAAGAGCTTCGATTTGCAAAAAGAATCAACTATAACGGAGCTACGAAACTCAACTTATGATCAAACGAAGTTTGAATTCAAATCTGATCTAATTCAAATTTTAAACTTTTCAAAAACATGTTTGAGTTAGATTACTGGATAGAGGAGATCATAACAAAGACGTGGGCGTTGGTTTTGTTGGATTTGGACAAACGAGCGAAAAGTAATGATCGTTTGAAGTTCAGGGACTAAACTGTAGGGAAACTAATTACGAATAGGTCCCTGACTAAAATTAACAGAAAAAGAAAAGACTAGTTAACGGACGTTTGCTAACTAGTTCTAAACAGAGAACGTTCTCTAAATAGATTCCATCTAAAAGAAAACCGTTTGGTTTTAAAAGAAAACCGGACGAAAAACAATAAACTTAGATGAACCGGCGGGTCGGCGGTTTACCGGCGGTTTTATTTGCGGTTCTCGGAGGTTCGCCGACGGCGACGGCCGATCAGGCGGCAGCGGCGTTCTCCGGTGGCAGTGAGCGGTGGCGCGGCAGCAGGCAGCAGCAGGCGGCGGCGGTGCGGGCAAGGCGGCGGCGCTGGTGAAGGGCTCTGGGAGGAGGCGAGGCGCGGTAGCGGCAGCGGCGAAGTGCAGCGGCGGCGCGAGATGCGGCCGAGGCGCGGCTGCGAGCAGCTGGGAGGAGAGGAACGGGGCGGCCTATTTATTGGAGGCGGAGCGCCTTGGGCAAGGGGGCAAAGGTGCCCTGCCTCGGCACGGACGCCGAGGTTGGTGGCGGCAGTCGTGGCGGCGGCGGTCTCCCGCTTGGGTGGAGGGAGGCGGTGTGGCTGGGCTGGGCCGTGGCCTGGCCGGTTGGCTGGGCCGGCCCAGTTTGGCGGAAAGGTTTTTTTTAAAGAATTTTTTTAGACAAACAAAACAAATAAAAACAAACGGAAATAAAAATATCATATAGGCATATAATATATCAAAATTTTCAGAAAAAGATTGCCTACAACGTGAACATTTTTATAATGCCAAATAAAATCCACCCAAATTCAGATAATTCAAAGAGTACTACTGGTCTATTAAAATCCAACAAAAATCATTTTAAAATACCAAAATGATTTCAAATTAATTTTTCTCCAATTTTCTAATGTAGGGAATCATGTTACCCTATTTCCCATATATTTTATTTTTGGAGAAAAATAATTTGAATAAAACTCAAATAACTCCAAATTGAAAAATAAATTCAAAAGAACTTTGAATTTAATTCTTTAAAACTCCCAACTCATATTTCATATAATTTGAAGAAGTCATTTTATCTTCGCTCGTGAAAATCATTGAGTTGCATAAAGTTTCAGAATTGGAAATATTCTCAAATGAAATTCAAATATTTTCAACACCCCTTGTCATTTAAATAAATGGAAGAAGTCATGTCATCTTCTCTCCAGGGTTTCGTGGTGAAAAGAATTTGAATTCCCGGAGATCTTAAATGCAAAATGAAAGTTTGGGAAAGTCCTTTTATTCCCTCTCATTTAACTTTCAAAAAGTTTCGAATTTCACTCAATCAATCACACAACAATCAAGCAATCAATTTGTCTATCTATTTATTATAACATTCCAAAATTTAGAATTTTGGGATGTTACATGGAGCAGCAGCCTTAGGAGTAGAGGCTTAGATGGAACAACCCCTGCCCTGATGGCATCACACATAAGCTTCTGAGCTTTGGATGCTGGTGCAGCATCTTCTTCCTCTTCCTCTTCAGAATCTCTCATGATTGAGGATCTCCCAAGCACTCTAGCAGTGGTCTTCTTGACCCTCTCTTTCCTCTTCTTCTCTGCCACAACCTGCTCTTTGGGTGCAGATCCCAAAGTCTCTTGAGTAGAAGCTCTGGCTTTAGACATGGGAGCTCTCTTGGTAGGAACCTTTTGCTTCATGCCTGGCTTGGTGGTAGTAGCTGTGCCATATTCCTTCTTCAGGACTTTCCTCTTTGAGGTGGTTTCTTCTTCCTCAGCCACATAGTCCTCATCCTATGACTCTGAGGTTCTTTTCTTGCTGGCCCTGGTGGAAGCTTTGGGTAAGTTGCTTGGGGTGCTCCTGCTACCACCATCTGAGCTGCTAGAGGGACTAGTGCCCTCACTCAAGTGAACCTGCTCCTTTGACTTGTTCTAGCTGTCACTCTGATCATACATATTGCAAGCACTGATAGCAGACCCTATGAATATATATAGATGAGATAGAGTGGATGAGCATCACAAAATGCAGAGGTTTTTGCAAAAGAATGAGTCAAAAACTTAGTTTTAGTTTTCCATAGAAAGCATTTCGGATCAACCGATTTGTAAACTCGGTGATACTGAAGCAGCTGTTGGAACCTAAACTAGTGAACTTGGTCAGACCGAGTCACAGTTCGGTGGCACCGAGACTGCTAGGGTTTCACAAAGTCCTGAACTCGGTCACACCGATTTGCAATTCTCGGTCAGACCGAGAATCACATGTGCAATGGCCTGAGCCGAATCAGTGGTACTGAGTTCCACAACTCGGTGGGTCCGAGATGGTTTCGGCGGAAACCTAACCCTAAATTCTCAATTCACGGCTAAACTACAGAATGTTTTGACTGGATAGAATGATCTCAATCGTGGCAAGATACATGGTGAACACAATGTGCTAGGAATCAGATAAGGATAGCACAATGATCGAGTTCATACCCTAGTTCGACGATGAACTTGCTACAGCGGCAACAGCGGGGATGATTCCTGTTGACAGCGGCGGAGACCAGCGACAGGAGGCGGCTGGCGACGAGGAGGACGATCCGGAGACCCTGGAGGCAGAGCGGGCTAAGTGCGGGTCGAGGAGGTTCAGAAAGATTTCCAAAATTTGACCCGTGGATATATATAGCCCGACCCTGTCGGTGTGACCGAGTGGAACAACTCGGTGGCACCGAGATTCATAACTCCAAGCAGTTACTAAAACTCGGTGTGACCTAAAAGTTCGAATCGGTTGCACCGAGTTTCAAAACCTAGATCGACTTAGTGATCTCGGTATGACCGAAATGGGTGAATCGGTCAGACCGAAACGCACAAAGAAGTTTTGAAAGTTTAAGTCTATGATGAATCGGGGACTCGGAGTGCTCCTCACACAGAGTGGTTCGAATCTGACTTGATCAAATTTTGTGATGCAGCATGAATAGAGTTTGAGACGATAAAAGCATAGATAGCTAGAGAAGGTTCTTAGGCATTCTTGTCCATCCACTTGGCCAAAAGAAAAGGAAACCAATCAATCAAAACAACAAGTGGATGTCCTCGAATGAGTAAATTATGCAACCAACATGCTCACACAATAAAATGGCAATTGAAATATGTGGCAAAGCATGCACAAACAATTCTAGCATCTATAAAGCAATTTGGCGATGACTAGGTCATCTATATATGAGTATATTGACTTAGGAGTCAAATGAGAACATTTGATCATAGGTCATACTCATCGTTTAAGCACAAGTGGGGTTATCACTTTTACATAAAGCATTGTTATGTTCACACCATTAGAGTTGCTTTAACTCAATTATTAGAGTAAAGCTCCCCCTAGATGTGAGATCCCCCTTAAGAGGGATAAACTAACCTTGGGTTTTGTCGATGATGACTTCATGTAGGTGTTGAAGATGTGGATGCTCTATGTTGATGTAGATCATTTGGAGCTATCCTTTGGAGTGAGTTGCACTTTCAATACCTACACGGGTTAGTCCCACAAGGAACAAACAAGGATATACATAGACATAGAGTGATGCACACACAAGATGATGTCTATGAAGACTTTAGGTTACCTTGTCCCTTCTCTTACCAACAAGAGGGTTTGTGACTCCTTGAACTAGTGCAAGATGTGGAAGTTGATTGCACTTGTTCTTGCCAGAATGATAAGAGTGAATTATGTTGGCGGAGTCACCCTCAAGAACTCTCTAGTTCTTCTTCTTAGGGATCCACACCATCTTGATGGGAATCCTCGGAGTTGTAGTTGTACTTGATGAAGTGGAACTTGATGTAGTCTTGGGAACCCACTTGACCAAGGCCTTAGGAGCTTCTTCAAATGCATCAATTTCCTCTTGAAGCTTGTCCTTGCCTTTTTGCTTGTGGTCATGTGGTGGAAGATCATCTCGAGCTTGTGTCCCTTTGGAAGAAGTAGGATAATACTTCTCTTGTTGAGGAACAAACTTTGTCTTGGGGTATTGATCTTCTTCGCACTCAACTCCATTGGCATTGAACTTTCGTTCAAAACCAACACCTTGATTCTTCTGGTGCCTTCCTTGCTTGCGTACAATTTCCTCGAATTGCTTACTCCCAGCAAGGCTCTTGTAAACACCTTTCTATATAATTCCCTTCAATAAGCTATTTTCTTGCTCAAGTGTAACTTGGCTAAGAGAATCGTTAGTGGAATCAAGAGAACTACTAGAAGCAACAATATTGGATTTAGCATGATTATTGTTACTGCTAGAAGAAGAATCTTTCTTGTTCTTGTTACTAGACTTGACTTGAGGCATGTAAGTGGATAAGAGTAAACGCTTGGCAATGTAAGAAGAACTTTTCTTGCGAAGATCATCATTGATTGCCTTTAAGAACTCATGCTCTTGCTCAAGGTTGAGCTTTTCAAAACATAATTTCTCATGAGTCCTTAAAAGTTCTCGATGATCTCCTAAGATAGTTTCATGAGCTAACTTAAGAGTGTTTAGTTCTTTAGTTAGAGACTCAATCTTCTCCTTATCATTGTCATTCGTTTCATCATAGTATTCATCACTATAGTTGTCAACAAGTAACTCATCATCACCTAACAAGTCATCTTCATCACTATTGAAATCAACATACTCAGGGTGTGATACCTTTGGACCTTTGGCCATGAAGCATCTTCCAATTCCTTCATTTGGTGAATCGAATATGTCTTAGGAGTTGGTTGACACAAGTGCTAGACCGGAAACACCTTCATCTTGAGTATATTCGGAGTCGGAGTGATAGCTTCTCTCGAAGTCATTGTCAGAGTCGGAGCCGGATACCCATTCACCAACATGAGCTTGATGTCTTTGTTTTTGTGTAGCTCCTTGATGACTTGTCCTTCCTTTCCGAATCCTTGCTTCTCCGAGAGGGTCGTCATTCATATCGATCATCTCCACTCCTTCTCTCCCTTGATGGTGATTCTTCTCTTCTCTTGTGGGGAGCCATACACTCATTGGAGTAGTGTCCGGGTCTTCCACAATTGTAGCAGTTTCGCTCTCGACTAGAAGATCTTTTGTCATTGTAGGACCTTGATTTGGAACTTCTCTCTTTGCTTCTATTCTTGTAGAATTTGTTGAAGTTCTTCACCATTAGGCTCAATTCTTCATTAAAGGTTTGTTTCTCACTTGATGATGTGGGGGCTTCACATGAGGCTTTGTAAGCACCACTTGACTTATTATGGAGCTCCTCCTTATCCTTGAGTGACATCTCATGAGCAACAATTCTTCCAATGACTTCCGTTGGCTTGAGATCTTTGTAATTTGGCATCATTTGTATCAGTGTGCATACGGTATCGTATTTTCCATCCAAGGCTCTTAGGATCTTCTTGATGATGAATTTGTCGGTCATCTCGTCACTTCCTAAGCCGGCAATCTCATTTGTGATAAGAGCAAGCCTAGAGTACATTTCAGCGACACCTTCACCATCCTTCATTTTGAACTTGTCAAGTTGACTTTGAAGCACATCCAACTTGGATTCCTTGACAGAGTCGGTACCTTCATGCATATCAATCAAAGTATCCCAAATTTCCTTTGCATTCTCAAGACGACTGATTTTGTTGAATTCTTCGGGGCACAATCCGTTCAATAGGATATCACAAGCTTGAGCATTGTATTGTAGCATCTTCAACTCATCCGCGGTAGCTTCACGATTCGGTTCTCTCCCATCAAAGAATTCGCCTTGCAAGTCAACACACACAATAACCCAAACGGCGGGGTTATGTCCAAGAATATGCATTTTCATCTTATGCTTCCAACTAGCAAAATTAGTACCATCAAAGTAAGGACCTCTATGGTGATAATTTCCCTCGCTAGACGCCATACTCTCCTAGGTTGTGAAACCAAGGCTATGACCACCAAAAGCTATGGAAATCAAAGAAAATGGAGACCAAAGCTCTAATACCACTTGTAGGATCGAAAGTATGTTTAGAGGGGGGTGATTAGACTACTTGACTAATTAAAAATCTATCCTTTTCCCAATTTTAGTCTTTGGAGGAGTTTAGCTATCTTAGCACAAGTCAAGCAATCTTAACACAATTCAAGCAAGCATGCAAAGAGTCTATGAGCAGGGAAAGTAAAGCATGCAACTTGCAAGAATGTAAAGGGAGGGGTTTGGAGAATTCAAACGCAATTGGAGACACGAATGTTTTTGTCGTGGTTCCGATAGGTGGTGCTATCGTACATCCACGTTGATGGAGACTTCAACCCACGGAGGGTAACGGTTGCGCGAGTCCACGGAGGGCTCCACCCACGAAGGGTCCACGAAGAAGCAACCTTGTCTATCCCATCATGGCCATCGCCCACGAAGGACTTGCCTCACTAGCGGTAGATCTTCACGAAGTAGGCGATCTCCTTGCCCTTACAAACTCCTTGGTTCAACTCCACAATCTTTGTCGGAGGCTCCCAAGTGACACCTAGCCAATCTAGGAGACACCACTCTCCAAGAAGTAACAAATGGTGTGTTGATGATGAACTCCTTGCTCTTGTGCTTCAAATGATAGTCTCCCCAACACTCACCTCTCTCTCACAGGATTTGGATTTGGTGGAAAGAAGATTTGAGTGGAAAGCAAGTTGGGAAGGCTAGAGATCAAGATTCATATGATAGGAATGGAATATCTTGGCCTCAACACATGAGTAGGTGGTTCTCTCTCAAAAAATGTGTATTGGAAGTGTAGGTATGTTCCGATGGCTCTCTCCACGAATGAAGAGTGGGTGGAGGGGTATATATAGCCTCCACACAAAAACTAACCGTTACACACAATTTACCAATCTCGGTGAGACCGAATTGAGAAACTCGGCTGGACCGATTTAGCAAACCTAGTGACCGTTAGGATTTTCGATGGGACTGAGATGCAACTTGGTAGGACCGATATGGTTAGGGTTAGGGCATAACGTAATGTTGTTGTGACCGATTACACAAACTCGGTGGGACCGATTTTGGTAATAAGCTAACCAGAGAGTTGGTCAGGTAAACTCAGTGGGACCGATCGCTCATTTCGATGGGACCGAAATGTTACAAAAGGAAAACAGAGAGTTTACATTGCAATCTCAGTGGGACCGATCGCTCATCTCGGTAGGACCGAAACGTTATGAAGGGAAACAGCGAGATTACAACCCCATCTCGGTGTGACCGAAATCCCTATCGGTGAGACCGATTTGCCTAGGGTTTGTGGCAGTGGCTATGACATCTGAACTCGGTGGCGCCGGATAGAAAGAATCGGTGGGGCCGAGTTTGACTTTTGGTTTAGGTCATATGTGGATGTGGGAAGGTAGTTGAGGGTTTTCGAGCATATCACTAAGCACTATGAAGCAAGAACCTCATCAAGCAACACCTCATCCCTCCTTGATAGTATTGGCTTTTCCTATAGACTCAATGTGATCTTGGATCACTAAAATATAAAATGTAGAGTCTTGAGCTTTGAGCTTGAGCCAATCTTTTTGTCCTTAGTATTTTGAGGGGTCCACTTTGCTCATACATGCCATGCCATTCATTGAGATTTTCCTGAAATATTAATTTTGGAATAGCATTAACTCAATGAGCTATATGTTGTTAGGAATTACCAAAACCACCTAGGGATAGTTGCACTTCCAGTAAGAGACCGTTTTGGCTTGTCCTTTGCCTCAAAAGGATTGGGCTACCTTGTTGCACTTTTGTTACTACTCTCATTACTTGCTTGTTACAAATTTTCTTGCTATCAAACTACTCTGCTACTTACAATTTCAGCACTTGCAGACATTCCTTACTGAAAACTACTTGTCATTTCCTTCTGCTCCTCGTTGGGTTTGACACTCTCACTTATTGAAAAGAGCTACACTTGATCCCCTATACTTGTGGGTCATCAGGGAGACCATCTTCATCAACCTTGCTGCCTCCATGGTGATGTGTGAGTAGTTCCATTAGGACCTATGGGTCCATAATAATAGCTAGATGGCTTTCTCTCTCTCAATAGCTAGATCTCTCTCTCTCTGTTTTGATCTTGACGGGATACCATCTTTGGGAAAGAACGTGTATGGGGGGGCGGTTCGATCTTCATGGCGTAGGATCGATAAATGGATGGGGATAACTAGTTGCAAGCAGCTAGAAAATAGAAAATAAGAGATAATGACCCGATGAGGAGGATGCTCACCGAAGCCTGCAATCCGAACATTCGTTGATCCAGAACCCGTAATACTACCCCCACACAACCACACTCAAGTCATGGAGCACGGCATAGGTGCAATTTGCAAGGGAACCCACGAACTCTAACCCACACAACACGATCTAGTCGTGGATCATAGATTATGAGCGACTTCTCAAGGAATCACGAGAATAAAGGTAACAAGACCTATCCAATCTCAAGAGGATTCTATGTCTTTGGTTTTTGATAGCAATGGCAAAAGTCCCCAACGAAGGGAAGAGGTAGCATATTTATAATAGGGACAGCCCCCTGGATAGGTGTGAAATCAAACTAGCTTTGGGAACCAGCTTAAGTGTGAAAGAGAACCAGGTTTGGTTTGACTAAACGGGCTTTAAGACTTAATGATGTAACTTCTGAAAATCTCTCGTTGGAGGTGGTTGGCGGTTCCCGACCAAACATTGTTAACTAGAGTCGAACAATGTTTCCTTCAGCATCAAACTCGAGTTCTGGAAACCTTTCGCATGTTGGAATATTCGAACTCGTGAAAAACATTGTTTCACCAGTGCCAAAACATTGCTTCTTCAGCAGGCAACCTATTTGTCCGCAACTCTATTTCTTCATCATAAAACACTGTTTTGTTAGGGACTAAAAATGGTGTTGGTCTTCTTCGATGTTGCACCTGAGTTCAACCAACAACGAAGGAGATGAAAGTGCACCCATGTGTTCAACACTATAGTATGAAACCAAGTTAGCGTTCACTTGACGATGTATTTTTTGACACAAATTATTATGATTTCTCCTTTGATGACCGAGGGTGCATAAATGGTTTTCATGTCCTCATCATCCTCCTCCTCTTGAAAAGGATTCGTCTTGACTCTAAGAGGTTAATGGTTTTCATGTCCTCATCATCCTCCCCTTATTGAGAAGGAGTCATCCTTGACTCTAGCTGGTCATCACACAAAAGAAAATTCGCAAGTACAAAGAAGCAATGCAAAGATTTTATCAAATGCATGAGTTTCACTTTCACCTTTGCAAACTTCAAATGCTTGGTTCGACTCAGCAATTCCTTCCAACTAACATTTGCTTGGAGTACAAACTTGTAATCAAGCACATGCATGTTCATATCAGATCTTCAATATAATGATCTCTTCGGAGATCAATCTGATATAATTCGTGTGGTATGTTTGTTGGGATATGATGAATTGTGGATTTACGATCAGATTGTTCATTGAATTTATTTGAATCTCTTGAAGCTTCTTTGCCATGAAATTTTATAGCTATGTATGCTTTCCGATCTATGAGTCTTCTTTGGCAAAGATGAATGAGTAGTTCTTCAGAGGGACTGGTGCATAGTAGTGGTTTCAATCCTGTGGTGATCTTGTCCAGTGATAAAAGGGATGAAGGCACATATTGTATTGTTTCTACTAAGGATAAAACAATGGGGATTAATCTTATTGCTAGGTTTCTTAGTGTCTACACTATTTCATCTTGTTTATTGCATTACTCTATTTCTTGCAAACGTAATACTTTGATATGCATGCTGGATAGCGGTCTTGGGGTAGAGTAATAGTAGTAGACGTCAGTAAGTTTAACGGCCTACTTATCACGAACGTAATGCCTATGTGATATTATGCCATGAATGATCATAAATATAAATTACTGATATTCTTTCAATTGCCCAACTCCAATTTGTCTACCATGCCACTAACTACTTTCGAGAGAGATGCCACTAGTGAACCTATGACTCTCGGGTCTATTTTCCATCAATACAAAAGTTCATATAATTGCTCAATTTTCTCTTCTACTTTCTTATTGCTTTGCCCAATCACTATTTGATTTTAATCTTGTAGCTAGCAATAACAAGTGGATTGACAACGCCCTTTCCTTTGTTAGGTGCAAGCAAATTATTCGTTTGTGTGTAGGTACTGCTAACATTGTTAGCTTGGTGACTCTACTGCTTTGATAAACCTCAGTTCCTAGCCGAGGGAAATACTTTACGCTACTGAGCTATACCACTCTTCCTCTTCAGGGAAGTCCAACAACTCCATTGTGATTAGTGGCAACCACATAAAGCACAAAAATCACACACGGACCATTCATCTTTCTAATTTGGTTAGCAGCCGGGAGTTTGCCTCTCATGGCTTGCCACTTAAAGATTTTAACTCTCAAAGGGATCCTAGCGCAGAAAAATTTCTCGCTATCTAGAAAGTGAATGCTAACCAAATCTTTAAATCTTTAACCGTACCCTGAACCAATTTGGAATAGAGGGACTTAACAAAAAACCCGCCAAACGGAGAATGGGGCAGGTCACCAAGTCACTAGTCTCCGAGAGCTAGGGAAAAGTAGGCAGGCTCATCGACTAGCCATGACTAGCTAGCTTGTACATGTGCATGGTCGTCGACCAAACAAATTTATGAAGTGTCTTATCTCACATTTGAGCCTGCGATCTCTCGACACTCCAGGCACTTTTCGGCCAGGTAAAAGCCGAAGATTGTAACTTTGGCCTTGTAAAAATCGAAGTGTGTCTCTTTGGCCCATATGCAACTAAAAATAGCTCTTCTGACTATAGAAGCCCGAAGACAACCTCTTCGGCCTACACGAAGCCGGCGGGGTCATATATTTGTAATTTACAAATTATGTCATATATTTTTGGAATTTGTTATTAAAAAACTAACATTTTAAGTTTCCCCCTTTGAGAGCATATTATTATCAGTCTCGCCAAGACAGAGAATTAATTGGCTGATATCTCCCCGAAGCCTCTCGACGAGAAAATATTACGCATGTTGCGGTGTGAGCTAAATACCACAGGTCTTGCAAACATGCAGTAGAGAGAACTTTGCACCTGTGCTAACACTTTCACATTTAGAAGTAATGGGTGCACAACACTCAAAGAATTTGACAACTTCAACATAGGGATGTTTCTCTCTGAGAGTGAATACATTAACGAAATCCTTGACTCACAGGATGCCACGACAAATTGTGCGATGTTTTGGGTCAAATAGTTCTTAGACGGTGGGTAATGCCACCACCCTTTTATTGTTTTCTATTTTAGTTTCATTTCCTTAGGATTTGTTTCACATTTTAGGCATATATTTTTCTTCATAGTTACGGATTTAGTCCTCTATGCATTTCACTCATAGCTATTTTATTTTGATTTTCTTTTCGGTCTAAGTGAAATGTTTCGGACCCCACCTTCTATTCTATCTTGTTCAGTCTATGATATTCTTTTAGGAGTACGCAGTTTTATCTGAAGTGCATTTCTCTCTGGCATCCTTCGCTACAAAAAATGTCACTTTGGAAAGTACTCAAATTTGGCAAAAGCCCTCCAAAATTTGGGTTTCCGCCCAAGTGCGGAGATACCTGTCTTTCCAGTTGCAACGTGCCCACAAACAACCGCCAAATTATCTTGGTCGTAGAATCTGTAGAGTTTATGCCTTTGAGCCATCAGATCAGATTCCTAAACGACATGCTTTTCTTTCTCCTATATATACCCATTGTCTTCATCCATAGAGGGTCCTTGCTCATTCCACTCTCCCGAAAACCATTGAGCGTAGCCACTCCACTTCTAACACAGACGAGCCCTTCATTGCTTTACTACCAGAAAGGCCTTGCGAGAGTTCTTCCTCGCCGTTGCGGAGCATCTCTTTTTCCGCGTTGCCATAGCCGGCATTCATCACCGAGTTAGGGTATGTGTGCCTCGGATTCCAACTTATTTTCATTTTTGCTCTAGTTCATCTGCGTACTTATGGTTTTACCATATTCATTCAATTTGTATAAATTTAGGATAAGTTATGTACGCGGTTTGTAGTTTTCCATTGCTACACTATTTAGATCTAGGGTTTGGGTTATCCTTCGGTCGATAGAAATGCTAGTTTCCATCTTAGTGAATTTTCTTTGAAATACACCAGTATGAAACCTATTCAATTCTTTCTATCTAAAGTTAGCTCAAAGTCTAAGTCTATCTTCTCATAAAAATAGCTTTCATCAAAAATCATCTTTGTGCGTACTCATCACTATACCTATATTTCCCTTGTATCTATTTTTCACAGGTAAATGCACTCTGTTGAAGATTCTGCCAAGCCTGTTGGTTAGATAGAGATGGACAAAGATACTTTCATGTGAAAAATCGATGAATCTAAAACTCAAGCCGTAGATAAGAATGATAGTACACACAATAAAATGTGTGGCACTGGAAAGGGTTCCAAGAAGCCGAAGAAGCAAAAGCTTGATGCTGATGGAAATCCTATTCTGTCGAGACCTCAAGTTGGTGGAAGTCAGCGTGATGAAAATTCGACAGAATTGATGTCTAATCCTTACAAGTAAAAAACTACCGAAGGTGAATCAAACCAATAGCAAAAACAAGATATTGCAAAGAATTTGACGCTATTGGGTAAAGAAATGGTTCAACTATTAGTTTGTTCATCCCAGATACGCGGAAATGTTCGATTTCACTCCACCCAGGGCCGACTGCCATGCTAAGTCTTGTCTAAAAATTGGTGATCCAAACCAGAGACCTCCACTGTGTGAAGGCACAAATCCTTTTTCTCTGATGGAACCGAACATTATATAGAGGAAGTTGAAAAGAGATGGACCAATGCTATCAAAAGATCAAAGAAGAAGGAAAGATTGTTGGGAATCGTTGCATGGAAAAACAAAAAAAACTATGCACACGCAATGATCTATCCATGGAGATGCAAAGAAACGAGGGGGAGAGTGTGTCTACGTACCCTCGTAGACCGTAAGCGGAAGTGTTTCACAACGCGGTTGGTGTATTCGAACTTTCTTCGCGATCCAACTGTTCTAGTACCGAACGTACGACACCTCCGCGTTCAGCACACGTTCAGCTTGGTGACATCCCTCACCTTCTTGATCCAGCAAGACATCGAGGTAGTAGATGAGTTCCGTTAGCACGACGGTGTGGTGACGGTGATGGTGAAGTGATCTCCGTAGGGCTTCGCCTAAGCACTACGAAAATATGACCGGGGGTGTAAACGGTGGAGCGGGGCACCACACACGGCTAACAATTGATCTGGTGTGTGCTAGGCGCCCCCTCCCACATATATATAGGTGGGAGGGGGAGGGGATAGGCCAGGGCGCGCCCTAGGGCTGTCCGCCGGCCCCCTAGGGGTCTTGCCTTGCCCTGCGCCCCCTGCCATGTTTTCCCAAGGGGGGAGGAAACAGGGGGGAGAGATGGAAGGAAGTGGGAATCCTAATCCACACTTTCCTTTCCCTCCCCCTTTTCCTTATCCTCCTTTGCCGGCCTGCTATGGTGGGTGAACCAGCCCCTTGTGGCTGGTGTGTTTCCCCTCTTGGCCCATAAGGCCCATATCTTTTGCCGGGAGTGCCCGGAACCCCTTCCGGTGACCCGATAAGTACCCGGTACCCCCCGAAACAGTTCCGGTGTCCGAATACCATCGTCCTATATATCAATATTTACCTCTCGACTATTTCGATACTCCTCGTCATGCCCGTGATCTCATCCGGGACTCCGAACAACATCGGTCACCAAATCACATAACTCATATAATACTATATCGTCATCAAATGTTAAGCGTGCGGACCCTATGGGTTTGATAACTATGTAGACATGACCGAGACACCTCTCCGATCAATAACCAATAGCGGAACCTGGATGCCCATATTGTACGAATATCTTTATCAGTCAAACCATTATGATAACATACATAATTCCCTTTGTCCATCGGTATGTTACTTGCCCGAGATTCGATCATCGGTATCTTCATACCTAGTTCAATCTTGTTACCTGCAAGTCTATTTACTCGTTCTATAATACATCACCTTGTGACTAACTCCTTAGTTATTTTCTTGCAAGCTTATGATGTGTATTACCGAGAGGGCCCAGAGATACCTCTCCGATACTCCGAGTGACAAATCCTAATCTTGATCTATGCCAACTCAACAAACACCTTCGGAGATACCTGTAGAGCATCTTTATGATCACCCAGTTATGTTGTGACGTTTGATAGAACACAAGGTATTCCTCTGGTATCCGGGAGTTGCATAAACTCATAATCGAAGGAATATGTATTTGACATGAAGAAAGCAATAGCAATAAACTGAACGATGAATATGCTAAGCTAACGGATGGGTTTTGTCCATCACATCATTCTCCTAATGATGTGATCCCGTTATAAAATGACAAGACATGTCTATGATTAGGAAACCTTAACCATCTTTGATCAACGAGCTAGTCTAGTAGAGTCTTACTAGGGACACGGTATTTGTTTATGTATTCACATATGTATTTAAGTTTCCAATCAATACAATTCTAGCATGAATAATAAACCTTTACCCGAATAAGGAAATATAAAATAACAACTTTATTATTGCCTCTAGGGCATATTTCCTTCAGTATCCCACTTGCACTAGAGTCAAGAATCTAGTTCACATCTCCATGTGATTTAACACCAATAGTTCACATCTTTATTTGACCAACACCCAACGGGTTTACTAGAGTCAATAATCAAGTTCACATCACCATGTGATTAACACCGAAAAGAGTACTAAGGTGTGATCATGTTTTGCTTGTGAGAGAGGTTTAGTCAACGGGTCTGCCACATTCAAATCCGTATGTATTTTGCAAATTTCTATGTCTACAATGTTCTGCATGGAGCCACTCTAGCTAATTGCTCCCACTTTCAATATGTATCCAGATTGATACTCAGTCATCTGAATCAGTGTTAAAGCTTGCATCGACGTAACTCTTTACGACGAACTCTTTATCACCTCCACAACCGAGAAAATATTTCCTTAGTTCTCTAAGGATATTTTTTACCGTTGTCCAATGATCTACTCCTGGATCACTCTTGTACCCCCTTGCCAAACTCATGGCAAGGTACACAATAGGTCTGGTACACATCATGGCATACTTTATAGAACCTATGGCTAAGGCATAGGGAATGACTTTCATTCTCTCTCTATCTTCTACCGTGGTCAGGCTTTGAGTCTTACTCAACTTCACACCTTGTAGCACAGGCAAGAACTCTTTCTTCGACTGATCTATTTTGAACTTCTTCAAAAACTTTGCCAAGGTATGTACTTTGTGAAAGTCCTATTAAGCATCTCGATCTATCTGTATAGATCTTGATGCCCAATATTTAAGAAGCTTCACTAAGGTCTTTCATTCAAACATTCTTATTTCAAGTATCCTTTTATGCTGTCTAGAAATTCTATATCATTTCCAATCAACAATATGTCATCCACATATAATATCAGAAATGCTATAGAGCTCCCACTCACTTTCTTGTAAATACAGGTTTCACCATAAGTCTATATATAACCACATGCTTTGATCACCTCATCAAAGCGTATATTCCAACTCCGAGATGCTTGCACCAGTCCATAGATGGATAATTGGAGCTTGCACACTTTATTAGCACCTTTAGGATTGACAAAAACTTCTGTTTGCATCATATACAACTCTTCTTTTATATCCATTAAGGAAAACATTTTTTATATCCATTTGCCAGATTTCATAGTTATAAAATGTGGCAATTGTAACATGATTCGGACATACTTAAGCATCGCTATGGGTGAGGAAGTCTCATTGTAGTCAACCCCTTGAACTTGTCGAAAACACTTTTGTGACAAGTGAAGCTTTGTAGATGGTGACATTACCATCAGCGTATGTCTTCCTCTTGAAGATCCATTTATTCTCAATGGCTTGCCGATCATCAGGCAAATCCGCCGAAGTCCACACTTTGTTCTCATACGTGGATCCTATCTCAGATTTCATGGCCTCAAGCCATTTATTGGAATCTGGGCTCATCATAGCTTCTTCATAGTTCGTAGGTTCGTGATACATCTCTGATGTATCTATAATTTTTATTGGTCCATGCTATTATATTATCTACTTTGGATGTTTTATATGCATTAATATGACATTTTATATGATTTTTGGGACTAACTTATTAACCTAGAGCCCGGTGCCAGTTTCTGCTTTTCCTTGTTTTAGAGTTTTGCAGAAAAGGAATACCCAACGGAGTCCAAACGGAGTCCAAACGGAATGAAACTTTCGCGTTGGTTTTTCTTGGACCAGAAGACATCCAGAGGACTTGGAGTGCAAGTCAGAGAAGCCACGAGGTGGCCACAAGGTTGGAGGGTGCGCCTAGGGGGGTAGGGCGCGCCCCCACCCTTGTGGGCCCCTCATGACTCCACTGACCTATTTCTTCTGCCTATATATTCTCAAATACCCCAAAACCTTCCAGGGGAGCCAGGAAACCACTTTTCCACCGCCGCAACCTTCTATACCCGTGAGATTCCATCTAGGGGCCTTTTACAACATCTACATCAACACCATTGTCTCTCCGATGAAGCGTGAGTAGTTTACCACAGACCTACAGGTCCATAGCTAGTATCTAGATGGCTTCTTCTCTCTCTTTGATTCTCAATACAAAGTTCTCCTCGATGTTCTTGGAGATCTATTCAATGTAATACTTTTTTGCGGTGTGTTTGCCGAGATCCGATGAATTGTGGATTTATGATCAACTTATCTATGAATATTATTTTAATCTCCTCTGAATTCTTATATGCATGACTTGATATCTTTGCAAGTCTCTTCAAACTATCGATTTGGTTTGGCCAACTAGATTGGATTTTCTTGCAATGGGAGAAGTGCTTAGCTTTGGGTTCAATCTTGCGGTGCTCGATCCTAGTGACAGAAGGGGAACCGACATGTATTGTATTTTTGCCATCGAGGATAACAAGATGGGGTTTTCATCATATTGCTTGAGTTAATCCTGCTACAACATGTCATCTTACTTAATGCGTTACTCTGTTCTTATGAACTTAATACTCTAGATGCAGGCAGGAGTCGGTCGATGTGTGGAGTAATAGTAGCAGCTGCAGAATCATTTCGGTCTACCTGACATAGATCTCATGCCTATATCTATGATCATTGCCTTAGATATCATCATAACTTTGTGCTTTTCTATCAATTGCTCGGCAGTAATTTGTTCACCCACCGTATTAGTTTCTATCTTGAGAGAAGCCTCTAGTGAAACCTATGCCCCCAGGTCTATTTTCCATCATATAAGTTTCCGATCTACAATTTTAGTTTCCTATTTACTTTCTTTGCAATCGTTTACTTTCCGATCTATAAATCAAAAATACCAAAAATATTACTTTACCATTTATCCATCTATATCAGATCTCACTTTGCAAATAACCATGAAGGGATTGACGACCCCTTTGTCACGTTGGGTGCAAGTTGGTGTTTGTTTGTGCAGGTATTCGATGGCTTGTTGTGTTGTCTCCTACTGAATTGATACCTTCGTTTTCAAAAGTTGAGGGAAATACTTACTCTACTTTCTTGCATCACCCTTTCCTCTTCAACGGAAAAACCAACGCAAGCTCAAGAGGTAGCAGGAATAATTTATGGCGCCATTGCCGGGGAGATCTATGCCAAGCCGAGACATACCAAGTACCCATCATAAACTCTCATCCCTCGCATTACATTATTTTCCATTCGCCTCTCATTTTCCTCTTCCGCACTTCTAAAACAATTTTAGAAAAGATTAGCCTTTTCTTCACCCCTCTTCCGTTCGTCTTCTTTGCTTGCTTTTTGTGTGCTCGTGTGTTGGATTGCTTGCTTTGTCACGGTGGCTCAAGATAATACCAAATTGTGTGACTTTTCCAATACCAACAAAAATGATTTTATTAGTACTCCGATTGCTCCGGCTACTAATGCGGAATCTTGTGAGATTAATACCGCTTTGTTGAATCTGGTTATGAAAGATCAATTTTCCGGCCTTCCCAATGAAGATGTCGCATCCCATCTTAATAACTTCGTTGATTTGTGTGATATGCAAAAGAAAAAAGATATGGATAATGATATTGTTCAATTGAAGCTATTTCCGCTCTCACTTTGAGATCGTGCTAAAACTTGGTTTTCATCTTTGCCTAAAAATAGTATTGATTCATGGAATAAGTGTAAAGATGCTTTTATTTCCAAGTATTTTCCTCCCACTGAGATCATCTCCCTTAGGAACGATATTATCAATTTTAAACAAGTTGATCATGAACATGTTGCACAATCTTGGGAGAGGATGAAATTAATGATTAGAAATTGCCCTACTCATGGTTTGAATTTGTGGATGATTATACAAAACTTTTATGTCAGATTGAATTTTGCTTCTAGAAATCTTTTAGATTCGGCCGCGGGAGGTACTTTTATGGAAATTACTTTAGGAGAAGATACTAAACTCCTAAATAATATTATGGTTAATTATTCTCAATGGCACACCGAAAGATCTTCCACTAGTAAAAAAGTGCATGCAATTGAAGAGATTAATGTTTTGAGTGGAAGGATGGATGAGCTTATTAAAATATTTGCTAGCAAGAGTGCTCCTACTGATCCTAATGATATGCCTTTGTCTACTTTGATTGAGAATAATAATGAATCTATGGACGTGAATTTTGTTGGAAGGAACAATTTTGGTAATAACGTGTATAGAGGTAATTTTAATCCTAGGTCGTTTCCTAGTAATTTTTCTAATAATTATGGTAATTCCTACAACAATTCTTATGAAATTTATAATAAGATGCCCTCTGATTTTGAGAATAGTGTTAAAGAATTTATGAGTTCGCAAAAGAATTTCAATGCTTTGATTGAAGAAAAATTGCTTAAGATTGATGATTTGGCTAGGAACGTGGATAGAATTTCTCTTGATGTTGATGCTTTGAAAATTAGATCTATTACACCTAAGCATGATATCAACGAGTCTCTCAAAGCCATGAGAATTTCCATTGATGAGTGCAAGGAAAGAACCACTAAGATGCGTGCTAAAAAAGATTGGTTTATAAAAGTGTGTTCTTCTAGTTTCCGTGAAAATAATGATGAAGATCTTAAAGTGATTGATGTGACTCCTATTGAATATTTGTTTCCCAATGTAAATCTGGATAAAGATGGGACTAGAGATGAGTCAAATTTAGCTAAAATGCGTCCCAATGATTCGGAGTTTTTACATCTTAATGCAAAAATTGATAAAAGTGGGATTGGAGAGGTCAAAACTTTAGGTAGCAATGAAACCACTCGTTTGGATTTCAAGGACTTCAATTATGATAATTGTTCTTTAGTATATTGTATTTCCTTGTTGCAATCCATGTTGAATTCTCCTCATGCTTATAATCAAAACAAAGCTTTTACTAAACATATTGCTATGATGCAATCTTTTGAAGAAAAGCTTGAATTGGAAGTTTCTATCCCTAGAAAACTTTATGATGAGTGGGAACCTACTATTAAGATTAAGATTAAAGATTATAAATGTTATGCTTTGTGTTATTTGGGTGCTAGTGTTTCCACGACTCCAAAAGCTTTATGTGATGTGTTAGGTTTCCGTGAATTTGATGATTGTTCCTTAAATTTGCGTTTTGCGGATTCCACCATTAAGAAACCTATGGGAAGGATTAATGATGTTCTTATTGTTGCAAATAGGAATTATGTGCCCGTAGATTTCATTGTTCTTCATATAGATTGCAATCCTACATGTCTTATTTTTATTGGTAGACCTTTCCTTAGAATGATTGGTGAAATTATTGATATGAAAGAAGGAAACACTAGATTTCAATTTCCGTTAAGGAAAGGCATGGAGAACTTCCATAGAAAGACAATTAAATTCCCTTATGAATCAATTATGAGAGCCACTTATGGATTGCATACCAAAGATGACAATACTTAGATCTATTCGTGTTTTATGCCTAGCTAAGGGCGTTAAACAATAGCGCTTGTTGGGAGGCAACCCAACTTTATTTTTGTTCTTGCTTTTTAGGTCCTGTTTTACAATAAATAATTCATCTAGCCTATGATTAGATGTGGTTTATGTTTTAATTAGTGTTTGTGCCAAGTAAGGCCTTTGGGATAGCTTACGGTGATAGTTGATTTGATCCTGTTGAAAAACAGAAACTTTTGCGCCCGGGACATTAGTTTTCATTTTTAATAGAAGTGCGATAAAATACTGATTATTTTTAAACAGGATTAATAAACAAATTTCCTAGGACTTCCTAATTTCTCAGGATTTTTGGAGTTACATAAGTACTCGAAATCTCCAGATTGCTACAGACTGTTCTGTTTTTGATAGATTCTGTTTTTCGCGTGTTGTTTGCTTATTTTGATGCATCTATGGCTAGTATCGGGGGGTATGAACCATGGAGAAGTTGTAATACAGTAGATATTACACCAATATAAATAAAGAATGAGTTCATGACAGTACAAAAGTGGTGATTTATTTTGTTATACTAACGGAGCTTATGAGATTTTCTATTGAAGGTTTGTGTTGTGAAGTTTTCAAGTTTTGGGTGAGGATTTGATGAACTATGGAATAAGGAGTGGAAATAGCCTAAGCTTGGGCATGCCCAAGGCACCCCAAGGTAATACTAAAGGATGCCAAAGAGCCTAAGCTTGGGGTGCCCCGGGAAGGCATCCCCTGTTTCGTCTTCGTTTATCGGTAACTTTAGTTGAGGCTATATTTTTATTCACCACATGATATGTGTTTTGCTTGGAGTGTATTGTATGATTTGAGTCTTTGCTTTCTAGTTTGACACAATCATCCTTGCTGTACACACCTTTTGAGAGATACACTCATGAATCGTGATTTATTAGAATACTCTATGTGCTCCAATTATATCTTTTGAGCTAGACAAAATTGCTCTAGTGCTTCACTTATATCTTTTTAGAGCACGGCGGTGGTTTTATTTTATAGAAATTTGTGAACTCTCATGCTTCACTTATAATATTTTGAGAGTCTTGAAAAATAGCATGGTAAGTTCCTTTGGTTATAAAATTAGTCCTAATATGATAGGCATCCAAGAGGGATAATAAAAACTTTCATATAGAGTGCATTGAATACTATGAGAAGTTTGATTCCTTATGATTGTTTTGAGATATGAATATGGTGATATTAGAGTCATGCTAGTGAGTAGTTGTGGATTTTAGAAATACTCGTGTTGAAGTTTGTGAGTCTCGTAGCATGCACGTATGGTGAACCGTTATGTGATGAAGTCGGATGATGATTTATTTATTGATTGTCTTCGTAATGAGTGGCGGTCGGGGACGAGCGATGGTCCTTCCCTACCAATATATCCCCAAGGAGCATGCGCGTAGTACTTTGTTTCAATGACTAATAGATTTTTGCAATAAGTATGCGAGTTCTTTATGACTAATGTCGAGTCCATGGATTATACGCACTCTCACCTTTCTGCCATTCCTAGCCTCTCTTGTACCGCACAACTTTTGACGGTACCATAAACCCACCATTTACATTCCTCAAACCAGCCACCATACCTACCTATTATGGCATTTCCATAGCCATTCCGAGATATATTGCCATGCAACTTTTCACCATTCTATTTATATGACATGCTCCATCATTGTCATATTGCTTTGCATGATCATGTAGTTGACATCATATTTGTGGCAAAGCCACCATTCATAATTCTTTCATACATGTCTCTCTTGATTCATTGCACATCCCGGTACACCACCGGAGGTATTCACATAGTGTCATATTTTGTTCTAAGTATCGAGTTGTAATTCTGGAGTTGTAAGTAAATAAAAGTGCGATGATCTTCATTATTAGAGCATTGTCCCATGTGCGGAAAGGATGATGGAGACTATGATTCCCCCACAAGTCGGGATGAGACTCCGGATGAAAAATAAAAATAAAATAAAAATGAGGCCAAAAAATGAGAGAAGGCCCAAATAAAAAAATGAGAGAAAAGAGAGAAGGGGCAATGTTACTATCCTTTTACCACACTTGTGCTTCAAAGTAGCACCATGATCTTCATGATAGAGAGTCTCCTATGATATCACTTTCATATACTAGTGGGAATTTTCATTACAGAACTTGGCTTGTATATTCCAATGATGGGCTTCCTCAAAATGCCCTAGGTCTTCATGAGCAAGCGAGTTGGATGCACACCCACTTAGTTTGTTTTTGAGCTTTCATAAACTTATAGCTCTAGTGCATTAGTTGCATGGCAATCCCTACTCACTCACATTGATATCTATTAATGGGCATCTCCATAGCCGTTGATATGCCTAGTTGATGTGAGACTATCTCCTTCTTTTTTTCTTCTCCACAACCATCGTCTATTCCACCTATAGTGTTATATCCATGGCTCACGCTCATGTATTGCGTGGAAGTTGAAAAAGTTTGAGAACAACAAAAGTATGAAACAATTGCTTGGCTTGTCATCGGGGTTGTGCATGATTTGAATATTTTGTGTGATGAAGATGGAGCATAGCCAGACTATATGATTTTGTAGGGATAAGCTTTCTTTGGCCATGTTATTTTGAGAAGACATAATTATTTTGTTAGTATGCTTGAATTATTGTTGTTTTTATGTCAATATTAAACTTTTGTTTTGAATCATACGGATCTGAACATTCATGCCACAATAAAGAAATTACATGGATAAATATGTTAGGTAGCATTGCACATCAAAAATTCTGTTTTTATCATTTACCTACTCAAGGACGAGCAGGAATTAAGCTTGGGGATGCCTGATATGTCTCCAACGTATCTACAATTTTTTATTGTTCCATGCTATCATATTATCTATTTTGGATGTTTTATATGCATTAGTATGCTATTTTATATGATTTTTTGGACTAACCTATTAAGCTAGAGCCCAGTTCCAGTTTCTGTTTTTTTCCTTGTTTTAGAGTTTCGCAGAAAAGGAATACCAAACAGAGTCCAAATGGAATGGAACTTTCACGATGATTTTTCTTGGACCAGAAGACATCCAGAGGACTTGCAGTGCAAGTCAGAGAAGCCACGAGGCGGCCACAAGGCTGGAGGGCGCGCCCCCACCCTTGTGGGCCCCTCGTGACTGCACCGACCTCTTTCTTCCGCCGATATATTCTCAAATACCCCAAAACCTTCCAGGGGAGCCACGAAACCACTTTTCCACCGCTGCAACCTTCTGTACCCATGAGCTCCCATCTAGGGGCCTTTTCCGGCGTCCTGCCAGAGGGGGATTCAATCACGGAGGGCTTCTACATCAACACCATTGCCTCATTGATTAAGCGTGAGTAGTTTACCACAGACCTACGGGTCCATAGCTAGTAGCTAGATGGCTTCTTCTCTCTCTTTGATTCTCAATACAAAGTTCTCCTCGATGTTCTTGGAGATCTATTCGATGTAATACTTTTTTGCGGTGTTGTAACGTCCCGGATGTAACTCCAGCTCTTGCCATTTCCGGCAATGTCATATGTTATATCCTCCGTGGTTGGGTTTTGTCCTCGTTTTTGCATTTTGTTCATGGCATGCATTTCATCTCACGTCATCATGTGCATCTCATTTGCATTTGTGTTCATCTCATCCATCCGGTCATTTTCCCCGTTGTCCGTTTCGGAATCCGACACTCACACATGCACCCGTTGTGCCTCTCAGATCTCGTTTCGTGAGCGGGAGAGAAACATTATCGGAATGGGCCGAGATTTTTCAAGTGGCCTTGGTACATCATCGGTAGGCCTCCTGTCAAATTTCGTTCCATTTGGAGGTCGTTTGATGCCCCAACGGTTAACCTGTAACCACCGAAACCCCTCTCTCCTTGCAGCCCAACACCCCTCCACAATAGCCCACTAGCCCATCTAAACCCACTCCATGCTATCTGCGGTTGGAACACGATCGTGTGGGCGAAAACCGCACCTCATTTGGACTCTCCTAGCTCCCTCTACTTATAAAAGGCCCCTCCCCCTCCATTTTCGGGCGAAACCCTAGATCCACCGCCTCCTCCGCGCGCGGGACACGTTCGCCAGCGTCAGACGCGTCCGCCGCCGCCTCCACAGCGAATCGCGTGCCGCCACGTGTCCCGCACCGCCTCCCACCGTCCCCGGCCCGCCGGTCCCAGGCGGGGCCCGCCCGGCCCGACCGAGCCACCGCCGCTCGCGTGTCGCCGCCCGCCACCGCCTCGGGCATCACTGGCCCGCGCCGAAGCTCGCCGTCCCGCCGCCGCAGTGCTCCACTGCCGCCGCGCCTTCGCCTCCCGTTGCCACGCCGCCACCTCACCGGCGACCTCCCCTGCAACTCCGGCAACCACCACGCCCATCTCTGACGACCTCGTTTCACGTGCGAACCCTAGATCTGAGGTGGTGAATTTTCTCTAAGTCCTCGGAATTCTTTTCCATGTGTGCCCCTTTGTCATGTCATATCTCCATGCTCGTAGCTCTGTTTTGCATGCATGATATACCAAAATGTTCATCTCATGATGCTCTACATGCTAGTGTCATTTTCATGCATGTTATTGTCCATATTGATACCCTAATCTTCATTGCAAAAGTGCTAAATGATGTTGTCTACTGGAGACTATCATAACTTGCTGATTTGTCTTTTTCATAGCATTTTGTGTGTGCATCTTTTGAGCATCATGCCTACATGTTTTAGGAGCATCTTCATGCCATCTTTACAGTGGTGCAAGCCTTGTATTTTTATGTGCCCTATGGTTACTAGCACAAGCATGCTAAGTAGGCCACTTGATGTTACTGTTTTCAGCCACTTGTTTTTCTACCAAGTCTTTTCCTATCACATTAGGTTGCTATGTTGACTCCTTGCCACAAGTAGATCCTTGTATATTTTGATAAAGTTCAGTAAGGGTGTTTTAAAGATATGGTTATGCTCTATCCATTCATGCTTTTGTTTGTAATTATGGGGCATTGTAGCTTGTCATTACCATGCTCTCCTTTTGCTGAATATTATTGCGGTCAGACTATTAATAGGAAGTGCATTTTTGCCATGTGTTTTGCTAGTGATCCATGCACCCGATGACCATGCTCTTGCCATGTTTAGCTTCATAAATGTGTCTTCTTACTGTTAGTTGCTTTGTTAAGCCATGAAATGCTTTGTGGTGAGTGGCACAAGCTTGCAAAGTTGCTATCATGAATCTGTTTCTGCCATGTATGTTTTTCCTCATAAGTTTGAAACCTGTCCATATCACTTGCCATGTATGCATCGATGCTACCATCTTTTCTGTGCATCTTTGGCTCACGTTCAGTAAGGTAGTTTTGTTCATTGCCTTTAGTACTAGCATGTCATGCCCTTGTTTGCCATGATATGATCCTGTAGCATGTAGTTTACTAGCTCTAAACATGGCTACCTGATGCTGTTTCTACCATGATCAGTGAAAAACTGCTAAGTCTATAAACTGTTATCATTTGAATTTTTGCCATGCTATTTTAGACTTGTTCTAGTGAGTACTAGCAGGAGCTCAGTGTTCATGAATTGTAGAGCTTCACCTGTTTTTATGTTGGAGTGTTGTAGCATATTTTCATGATGCATCTTAAGTGCTATGATGTTGTTAAGCGCAATTTTGCTTTGTTCTTGTTTTGCTCATCATTTGCAAACCGTGCATCCGTTTCCGGTGATCCTTATATCGATTTCGACCAAAATCTCCTAACCCTTCCAGTGGCATGCTTGGTTTGCCAAGTTGATGCCATGATCATCTTTTCCCTTCTAGAGTACCATATGCATTGCACATCATATCTTGCATCCCATGCCATGTCTTGCATCATGTTGTTTGTGCATTGCACCGTGATTGATTGTTGTTCTGTTGCTTGTGTTCTTGATTTGGGTAGAGCAGGGAGACGAGTTTGTGAATGAGGATCCTGTCGAGTACGTTTACGAGGAGCAAGCTTTCGACAACTCCGAGAACTTTGCAGGCAAGATGATCATTACCCCCGATATCACTTCTATCTTTGCTTGCTAGTTGTTCGTTCTATCGCTATGTCACGCTACCTACAACTTGTTTATCATGTCTCCCATATTGCCATGTCAAGCCTCTAACCTGCCTTCCTAGCAAACCGTTGTTTGGCTATGTTACTGCTTTTGCTCATCCCCTCTTATAGCGTTGCTAGTTACAGGTGCCATGCAGGTTGTTCCATGTTGGAACATGGATATGTTGGGATATCACAATATCTCTTATTTAATTAATGCATCTATATACTTGGTAAAGGGTGGAAGGCTTGGCCTTTTGCTTGGTGTTCTGTTCCACTCTTGCCGCCCTAGTTTTCCGTCATCCCGGTGTTATGTTCCTTGATTTTGCGTCTCTAACACGGTGAGGGTTTATGGGCCCCTCTTGATAGTTTTCTTTGAATAAAACTCCTCCAGCAAGGCTCAACATTAGTTTTACCATTTGCCTAATCACAACTAAAAACTTGCATAGGGACTTTCCGGACCCCGTGGACTTAATCAACAACCCGGGCCAGTGCTCCTCATGAGTGTTGGTCCAAACCGGGAAGACTGCGGGGCCGCCTCGAGGAAACTCGAGGTATTTGGTGTATACATGTAGGCTGACCCATCCGGACGTGGCCTGAGACGAGATACGCGCGGCTATTATCAGGGTGACGGCACGCCCGGGAGGTCTTGCTGGACTAGTTTTACCATTGTCGAAATATCTTGTGCACCGGGATTCCGAGTCTAATCGGAGGGTCCCACGATGGAGGATTGTCTTCGCGGATCATGAGCTTGTCATGGGCTAAGTTGGGACACCCCTGCAGGGTTTAAACTTTCGAGAGCCGTGCCCGCGGTTATGTGGCAGATGGGAATTTGTTAGTATCCGGTTGTAGAGAACTTGACACTTGACTTTATTAAAATACACCAACCGCGTGTGTAACCATGATGGTCTCTTTTCGACGAGGTTCGGGAAGAGAACACGGTGGGGTTATGTTTTAATGTAAGTAGTTCAGGATCACTTCTAGTTTACGAATGTTGCATAGTTTCCCATCTTACTCTTGTACTCGTATGTTAGCCACCATATTTTCTTAGTGCTTGTTGCAACTCCACCCCATACCCACATCCATCCTATAAGCTTAAATAGTCTTGATCTCGCAGATTTTGAGATTGCTGAGTCCTCGTGACTCACAGATACTACCAATACAGTTGCAGGTGCCGATGATACCGATGCAGGTGGTGCAACCGAGCTCAAGTGGGAGTTCGACGAAGACCTTGGCCGTTACTACGTTTCCTTTTCGGATAATCAGTAGTGGTGCCCAATAGGGACGCGATCAGGATTTAGCATTTGGGGTTGTCTTCTTTTCATTTGGATTCGTCCACAGTCGGACCTTGTGTGTACTCCGTTTAATGTATGAATAATTTGATCATTGTGTGACGTGGCGATTGTAAGCCAACTATTTACTTCCTTATTCTTGTACATGGGATTGTGTGAAGATGACCCTTCTTGCGACAATACCAAAATGTGGTTATGCCTCTAAGTCGTTCCTCGACACGTGGGAGATATAGCCGCATCTTGGGCGTTACAGGTGTGTTTGCCGAGATCTGATGAATTGTGGATTTATGATCAGCTTATCTATGAATATTATTTGAATCTCCTCTGAATTCTTATATGCATGATTTGATATCTTTGCAAGTCTCTTCGAACTATCGATTTGGTTTGGCCAACTAGATTGGTTTTTCTTGCAATGGGAGAAGTGCTTAGCTTTGGGTTCAATCCTGCGGTGCTCGATCCTACTGACAGAAGGGGAACCGGCACATATTGTATTGTTGCCATCGAGGATAACAAGATGGGGTTTTCATCATATTTCTTGAGTTAATTCCGCTACATCATGTCATCTTACTTAACGCGTTACTCTGTTCTTATGAACTTAATACTCTAGATGCAGGCAGGAGTTGATCGATGTGTGGAGTAATAGTAGTAGATACAGAATCGTTTCGGTCTACTTGACATGGACGTGCTGCCTATATTTATGATCATTGCCTTAGATATCGTCATGACTTTGCGCATTTCTATCAATTGCTCGACGGTAATTTGTTCACCCACCGTAATATTTTCTATCTTGAGAGAAGCCTCTAGTGAAACCTTTGGCCCCTGGGTCTATTTTCCATCATATAAGTTTCCGATCTACAATTTTAGTTTCCTATTTACTTTCTTTGCAATCTTTTACTTTTCGATCTATAAATCAAAAATACCAAAAATATTACTTTACCGTTTATCCATCTATATCAGATCTCACTTTGCAAGTAACCGTGAAGGGATTGAAAACCCCTTTGTGGCTGTGACGCCCCCGATTCAATCATACACTAATCATGCACGCAAATGTGTACGATCAAGATCAGGGACTCACGGGAAGATATCACAACACAACTCTACAAATAAAATAAGTCATACAAGCATCATAATACAAGCCAGGGGCCTCGAGGGCTCGAATACAAGTGCTCGATCATAGACGAGTCAGCGGAAGCAACAATATCTGAGTACAGACATAAGTTAAACAAGTCTGCCTTAAGAAGGCTAGCACAAACTGGGATACAGATCGAAAGAGGCGCAGGCCTCCTGCCTGGGATCCTCCTAAACTACTCCAGGTCGTCGTCAGCGGACTGCACGTAGCAGGGGCACCTCCGGTGTAGTAGGGGTCGTCGCCGACGGTGGCGTCTGGCTCCTGGACTCCAGCATCTGTTTGCCACAACCACAAAGGAAGGAAAAGGGGAAAAAGGGGGGAGAAAGCAACCGTGAGTACTCATCCAAAGTACTCGCAAGCAAGGAACTACACTACATATGCATGGGTATATGTGTAAAGGGCCATATCGGTGGACTGAACTGCAGAATGCCAGAATAAGAGGGGGATAGCTAGTCTTATCGAAGACTACGCTTCTGGTCACCTTCGTCTTGCAACAGGCAGAAGAGGGTAGGTCGAAGTCCTCCAAGTAGCATCTCCAAGTAACATCTCATAGCATAATCCTACCCGGCGATCCCCTCCTCATATCCCTGAGGTAGAGCGACCACCGGTTGTATCTGGCACTTGGAAGGGTGTGTTTTATTAAGTATCCGGTTCTAGTTGTCATAAGGTCAAGGTACAACTCCAAGTCGTCCTGTTACCGAAGATCACGGCTATTCAAATAGATTAACTTCCCTGCAGGGGTGCACCACATAACCCAACACGCTTGATCCCATTTGGCCGGACACACTTTCCTGGGTCATGCCCGGCCGCGGAAGATCAACACGTCGCAGCCCCACCTAGGCAAAACAGAGAGGCCAGCACGCCGGTCTAAACCTAAGCGCGCAGGGGTCTGGGCCCATCGCCCTGAGCACACCTGCACGTTGCGTGGGCGGCCGAAAGCAGACCTAGCCTAGTGGCGTTCCAGTCCAATTCGGCGCGCGCCGCTCCGTCACTGACGTCTGAAGTGCTTCGGCTGATACCACGACGTCGGGATACCCATAACTACTCCCACGTAGATGGTTAGTGCGTATAGGCTCGTAGCCGACTCAGATCAAATACCAAGATCTCGTTAAGCGTGTTAAGTATCCGCGAACGCCGAACAGGGCCAGGCCCACCTGTCTCCTAGGTGGTCTCAACCTGCCCTGTCGCTCCGCCACAAAGTAACAGTCGAGGGCCGTCGGGAACCCAGGCCCACCTCTACCGGGATGGAGCCACCTGTCCTTTCAGCCCCCTCGTCAGAATCACTTGCGGGTACTCAATGAGCTGACCCGACTTTAGTCACCATCTGTATAGTATGTATGTATGTATAGTATATACCCGTGATCACCTCCCAAGTGATCACGGCCCGATAGTATAGCAAGGCAGACTGACAAGAATGTAGGGCCAATGATGATAAACTAGCATCCTATACTAAGCAGTTAGGATTGCAGGTAAGGTATCAACAGATGTAGCGACAATGTCAGGCTATGCATCAGAATAGGATTAACGAAAGCAGTAACATGCTACACTACTCTAATGCAAGCAGTATAGAGGAGAATAGGCGATATCTGGTGATCAAGGGGGGGGCTTGCCTGGTTGCTCTGGCAAGAGAGAGGGGTCGTCAACTCCGTAGTCGAACTGGTCAGCAGCAGTGTCGGTCTCGTAGTCTACCGGAGAGAAGAGGGGGAAGAAATAATGAATACAGAGCAAACAAAGCATCACAAAATATAACAAGGCAATACACGGTGTTCGGTGTGCCCTAACGCGGTAGTAGGTGGTACCGGTTAAGGGGGGAAACATCCGGGAAGTATTCCCGGTGTTTCGCGTTTTCGGGCAGAGGAGCCGGAGGGGGAAAGTTGCGAGTTCGATAGGTTAGGGGTGTGTGGCGGACGAACGGACTGCGTATCCGGAATCGTCTCGTCGTTCTGAGCAACTTTCATGTAGAAAGTATTTTCATCCGAGTTACGGATTATTTTATATGAATTTCCAAAGTTTTATATGATTATATTGATTTATTTAACTCCAAAATTTAATCAGTAAAACTATTGTCACAAAGTGCAGTGCCAGCCATAGTGTATGACAGGTGGGGTCAGAGTCAAAGTCAACAGTCTAGTCAGCTGTTGACTGGGTCAACGTTGACTGGTCAAACAGGGCAATGGGGCCCATCGTCATAGACTAGTTTAACTAAGCAGGTTTAATTAGACTAAATATGTTCATTAGGCTATTTAATCAAAGTTAATTAGGTAGTTAACTAAGCAAATTAATTAATTAATCAAATTACTAATTAATTAAATAATTATTTCTATTTTTCAATTCCGTTCGTTTTTTTTAACAGGGGCATGGGGCCCCCTGGTCAGTGGCACAAGGCCTGGGGCTGTGCAGCCCAGGAGCGAGCGCCGCGGCACCCAGAAGGGCACCGGCGGGCACGGCACCGACGGGGGGGAAGGGGCGAGGTTAGGCCGGGGTAGCAGGGGCCGTCGCCGGACGGCGGCAGCCGAAGCGGGTGCTTGGGCGACGGGCGCGTGGGTGGAGCGGCAGGACGCGGTGAGCGCACCGGGAAGGGCCGCGGTGCCCGGGCGCGTGCGTTGGGCGTGGCTGGAGGTGCCCGAGCGCGGCGAGCGCACCGGGATGTGGTGGCCACATCGAGGCAGAGGGGGAGAGAGGAGGACGGATGGCGGCTCACAGGGGGAGTAGGGAACGGGGCAACGGTGTTCGGGGAGGATGTCGAGGCGGAGGATGGGGACGGGCGACGTAGACGGGGAGGCGGCGCCGACGACGGCGGTTGGCGGGGTGACTCCGGCGGGGTGGTCCGGCGTCGGCGCAGGGCATCGGGGGCGTCGATTGCCCCCGACCGGATCCACGCAGGAGGGAGGTTGAGGAGGCGGGCGACGGCGGGGCCGCGCGGGCGGCGTCAGTGAGGTGGCGGTGGGTGGCGACGGAGGTAGGGCGAGCGATGGGGGCGACGGGATCGGGGTCCGCGGCGACGAGGTCGTGCCAGGGCTCGGGGGAGACGGGCGCGATGCCGGAGGGTGAGGAAGAAGGCCGGGAGGGGGCGGCGAGGGCGAGGCGTTTCGGTGTCGGGCGGCACCGGTGAGGTGGCGTCGCGGGGGAGGACGGAGGCGGGGGAATCGGGCTCTGCCCCCGATCCAGATCCCATCGAGGGGAAGTGGGGGAGCAAGTGGGGCGACGTGGGGGAGTGGTGCGTGGGGGCTAGGGTTTCGGGGGCGTGGGGGTTAAGTGAGCGGTGGTGGGCCTTGGCCCAGTTGGGCCTGTGGCCGGCCTGGCTAGCTGGGCCGAATGGTCCAGGGGGAGGTTCTGTTTCTTTTTTTTTGTATTTATTTGTTTTCGTTTTATTAGCTTTCTATTTTATTTTCTATATAATTTTGTTTTATAAAATATACAAGTAGTACCTAAATTAGTGTTACAAAATACCCCAATGCCACAAAAAGTTTGGTGACAAAATAAAATAGTTTAGTAATTTATTAATTGTAAAAGGCATTTAATTAATTGTTTTTGCTACTGTTTAAATCCTTATAGCTCATTTAAGCATTCTATAAAATCTTGGTTTCTCCATCATAATTGCTTACGATTTATTTGAAACAACCCGAACATTTTAGTTTTAATTTTTTGAAAACTTTTGTTGCTTGCTTTTCTTTTGAATTTGAATTTGAATCGGTTTCGAACTAACGCGAGATTAGCAACAGTAACCGTGGTGACGTGGCATCATTAACGGAGGTTTACTGTAGCCTAATTATCCGGGCGTCACAATTCTCCTCCACTACAAGAAATCTCGTCCCGAGATTTAAGCGGTGGAGTAAGGGGGGAAAGGTGTTGGTAGCGAAAAACCTAACGAGTCTTCTCGGTCTTGGCTGCCCTTTCAAAGAGGTTGATCCTTTTTGTTGATGTATCCATTTTTCTGCTTTAGGTCATCATGATGAAGTGGCCATCCTTCCTTCGGAGTCTTCATCATACTAACGAGAGATTAAGGGGGTATATCGGAAGAATGGACCTCTGCAGGGTAGACTATCTGGTAGACAACAACGAGGAAGGTGGTAGAAAGTAACTCTCGAATTGAAATTTAAGACAATATCGAGAGCAAGGTAAGAAGGTGCAAAATAGAAGTTTCAAGCGCCTAGGCAATCGTTCAATGCCTAGACATAAGGTGAAAGGGGTTCCAAGCAACGGAATAATTATTGTTTCCGTTGCCAGAATTGGTGATCTCATCGGAAGGTGGCTCATGAATTACATACGAGTCCACGCGAGAGGAATAACTTTGGGAACAGGGGGTGTACAGGAGAGTCAGGTTTCGATCCTGTGGAACTGTGGGTTATGGTCCCACCATGTGGGTTAGGAAGGACGTTGACATCTTGCACGGTCATGATAGCAAGACATGTCAGAGGGTAGCCTATCAGTTATGTCGGCACAATGTCGGTACCAGGGGCGAGGGACGAAGAGAACCATTTTCCTGCTCGTTGAACGAGGCGGACCAATAGGCAAAGTTCTCGTCCATCGGTGATGACCGGAATGCTATCGACAATTTCAACAGGGTCTTACTGATAGAGTTGTACACCGAGGTGTTTACATAAGCAGGAGAATAATACTGCTTAGATTATGTAGACCTCAAGAAAGGTTAAATCAAACAATGGAAAGGAAAAATGTGTTTAAACACATATTTCAGGGGGGTTATCCTTCCCAAGGACAAGCAGAGCAAGATATCCATGACAGGATATAACGTAGAAAACCCTTTAGAAAAGGAGGGAAGAAATTTCATGACATTACCCATACAACAGTGTTTGGATAATTGATAAAGAGAATTTTGCATTGTGCTTCAAATGTTGTTATTGAAAATCGGAGTACCACAGACATGCTTCGAGATAGCATTGACATGGCCTTCAGGTGAAGATCAGACTTTGGAATCACGAAGGATCCATCTGGAATAACTTGTAGAATCAGTATACAATTCCCTCATGGATGAATGGATAACCCTGCTGAAAAGGAATCTATAATGATAGGTCCTCCAGCCGGGGGGGGGTTGCTAGGTATGACATCATGCTACCGGGTCATCAAGGATCAACATCATAACTCTCTGAAAGTTGTCCCAACCATCTTAGCTGACCGGGATTCAGATCCGATTGGTGTCAGGATACCCCAGACTTAGGATACCTGAGAAGAAAAGGATGCAACGCAAATAGACGAGATGACATTGTAAGATTCTCGGGGAAATGGACTATGAAGTGATTTCTGTTAACAAGAGTCCATCATTAACCCAAGGAGAGGACAAGGAGGTGTCTGGTGAACTCAACGGCAATTCACCGAGATTCCCAAAGGATAGACTCCCACATTTAAGTGAACAAGGAGATAACATTTGTCGGAGCAAATGATACAAGGAAGTATGCTCGAGGGAAACATACACAAGTAAACATTGGTTGAAAGGTGCGCCCGTTGGGTTGGGTTGCACGGCCAATGTCAGAATGGCGATTCAATAATCGATAGTCTAAGAATTTCACTTCAAAGCAAGAGGCTTGCTAGAAGGGCAGAATTCAAACAGCACCGTTCACTTGTTGGTACACCAGTTGGAAGCAACACGGGGACCAAGAAAGAATGGTGATGGTGAGAAGCGTCTCAATACCAAGAATTTCTTAAGAGGTGGAGCAGTCCTCACAACATCCTTGATATTAACAGATGGTAATACTCCAAGGTAAAGAAGAACAAATGCTGGATAGCAGGGATCTCAAGGTTTACACAAAACACGAACATCTTGTGTTGAACGGAAGGCAATAAAGTGGTCGATGAGAACAGGAATCATCAAGGGCAAGGATGGTATTACCCATCATGAATTCAGTTGAATTCCTGGAAGAGCTCATAAGGTTGATGATGATCACGACACAAGTGTCGAGAGTTTCCATGCCGATGTGATCAATCAGCGACGACATCAAGTCAAAGTAATGATGAAGCAAGAGGTTAATGGAACCACGGTTATGACATAAACTCGAACTCAAGCTTGTTGTTTAAGGTGAAAGGGAATGACGAGGAAAATCGACGTAAGCTTAATTCATCGTCGAAAATTGTGCTCCGAGAAGAAGGACCGGGTAGCACAGTTAAAATCATCACGACAATGATATAGCCAAACAGGCTAGGAATGGCGTGATCGGGTACAAACTCGTACTTATAGAAGCTTACTGAAGAGTTGTTGAACCGTAGTGCGGACTTGGTTCAGTTATCGGTGTCTTTGAGTGTTTAATAACTCAGAGCCCATGAGAAATTGGAATCAGTGGGAGGTAGTACTTGATGAACTCATAAAAAGTTATGCAGTTCCATGATAATCTCGAGATACCAGGGGGGTAATACTCGACAGAAGATCAAAGTAAAGGTTGGACTGGGGTATTGATCCATAGAAGACAATTGTTTAACTTGTCCGAGAAATGGAATCAAAGAAGAACAAACATGGTCGGAACCACGGATGCAAAAGGCCAGATCCCTGATATAAGAAAAACTTATACCAAGGGAATAATTAATTCAAGAGAAGCTCTAATGATAAGATCTACATCGTGTCCATGGGCATGAACACAAGTTCAAGGTCGACTCCCACTTCTCCAATGCATAACCTTTCATTCACTCCTCACGTTCGATGAAGATGCAGTGTTGAAATTTTATCTGGTGAAGCACCAGAAGAGTATGACTCGTGAAAACTTCGGGTTCACATGGTTTAGAGAAGGCATATGTTCAACCCACAGGGGCTTCTTAGAAACGTATACCACAAGTTTCAAGAGTAAATAACACAAGCTCGAAAGTAGAGCAAGGTTGAGAAAGTAGATGATACAATTACCAAGGGCATCATGTATCCAAGGGAAGGCTCACAAGGTTATTGAATATGAAGGATGCTGACGGATAAAATCCAACAATGGGCCTGATGGTCCACAAGGGATCTGACGTGAGCATCGGTACTCAACTAGAGGAAGAAGAGTGCAAGGAGATCAAATTATAGAAACAACTGACTAACTCAATTGTCAAATGCAAAGGAATTATGATTTCCAAATCAAGGGATCAGAAGCAATGCTCTAATTAGGGATGGATAAGTTGAATAGCCTTAGGGTACAATCAACGACAATTGGATTGGTCGAGAACCAATTCCAGTTAAAAGAATGGCAGCTCAGCCGGAAAGGTAATTTATAAGGATCAATGATGTTTGCGGGTATTCGTAAACATACTGAGTCAACAGACTCAAAATGATAATGACAAGGAATGTCATTAAGACTACGAGACTTATGGGATTAACCATAATGCAAGCAAGCAAGAATTTCAAGAGCCAAAGGCTCCAGAGGATTTTCGGAAGATCGAATATTATTTTGAAGACTTTTGTGAAACACATGAACAACTGGGGATAAGCGGATACTCGACAAGTGCGAGAATTATCCATAGGGGTATTCAGGTGACAAGGAATTGCAAGACAGTAGGCACAAGATATTCTCGGATCAATAGAGAGAATTTCGAGGTATCTTGTAATAACAAGATCAACTGGGAATAAAAGTAAGAACGTCAAGTGTATGTATTTATCCATAGGGATATTCCGATGGTAGGGAATTGCAAAAGCAACGGACACAAAGTCTCGAAAGAGTTTCGGCGAGTAACTTCGAAATCTTCTGGTGCAGTCGGCGATCACCTGGACTGAAGGGGCTCTCCGGGAGAAAGTATTTTCGAGAACCTAAAGTTAGTTTTTAGTAAAAAATCATTTAACCCGAATAGAAGAGAGATCAGAGTCCCAGAGTAAAGGTCGAGGAGTAAAAGATCCTAGTACCACCCGATGGCGACGTGGGCCCGTAAGGCACACAGCCAAGTTAGTAAAAGTTTTGCAATGTCTAGACTCGACTTCGGCCAAGGAGTTGGAAAAGGGGATTCCTACAGGCAGTCGGCTCTGATACCAACTTGTGACGCCCCCGATTCAATCGTACACTAATCATGCACGCAAATGTGTACGATCAAGATCAGGGACTCACAGGAAGATATCACAACACAACTCTACAAATAAAATAAGTCATACAAGCATCATAATACAAGCCAGGGGCCTCGAGGGCTCGAATACAAGTGCTCGATCATAGACGAGTCAGCGGAAGCAACAATATCTGAGTACAGACATAAGTTAAACAAGTCTGCCTTAAGAAGGCTAGCACAAACTGGGATACAGATCGAAAGAGGCGCAGGCCTCCTGCCTGGGATCCTCCTAAACTACTCCAGGTCGTCGTCAGCGGACTGCACGTAGCAGGGGCACCTCCGGTGTAGTAGGGGTCGTCGCCGACGGTGGCGTCTGGCTCCTGGACTCCAGCATCTGGTTGCGACAACCAGAAAGGAAGGAAAAGGGGAAAAAGGGGGGAGAAAGCAACCGTGAGTACTCATCCAAAGTACTCGCAAGCAAGGAACTACACTACATATGCATGGGTATATGTGTAAAGGGCCATATCGGTGGACTGAACTGCAGAATGCCAGAATAAGAGGGGGATAGCTAGTCTTATCGAAGACTACGCTTCTGGTCACCTTCGTCTTGCAACAGGCAGAAGAGGGTAGGTCGAAGTCCTCCAAGTAGCATCTCCAAGTAACATCTCATAGCATAATCCTACCCGGCGATCCCCTCCTCATATCCCTGAGGTAGAGCGACCACCGGTTGTATCTGGCACTTGGAAGGGTGTGTTTTATTAAGTATCCGGTTCTAGTTGTCATAAGGTCAAGGTACAACTCCAAGTCGTCCTGTTACCGAAGATCACGGCTATTCGAATAGATTAACTTCCCTGCAAGGGTGCACCACATAACCCAACACGCTTGATCCCATTTGGCCGGACACACTTTCCTGGGTCATGTCTGGCCGCGGAAGATCAACACGTCGCAGCCCCACCTAGGCAAAACAGAGAGGCCAGCACGCCGGTCTAAACCTAAGCGCGCAGGGGTCTGGGCCCATCGCCCTGAGCACACCTGCACGTTGCGTGGGCGGCCGAAAGCAGACCTAGCCTAGTGGCGTTCCAGTCCAATTCGGCGCGCGCCGCTCCGTCGCTGACGTCTGAAGTGCTTCGGCTGATACCACGACGTCGGGATACCCATAACTACTCCCACGTAGATGGTTAGTGCGTATAGGCTCGTAGCCGACTCAGATCAAATACCAAGATCTCGTTAAGCGTGTTAAGTATCCGCGAACGCCGAACAGGGCCAGGCCCACCTGTCTCCTAGGTGGTCTCAACCTGCCCTGTCGCTCCGCCACAAAGTAACAGTCGAGGGCCGTCGGGAACCCAGGCCCACCTCTACCGGGATGGAGCCACCTGTCCTTTCAGCCCCCTCGTCAGAATCACTTGCGGGTACTCAATGAGCTGACCCGACTTTAGTCACCATCTGTATAGTATGTATGTATGTATAGTATATACCCGTGATCACCTCCCAAGTGATCACGGCCCGATAGTATAGCAAGGCAGACTGACAAGAATGTAGGGCCAATGATGATAAACTAGCATCCTATACTAAGCAGTTAGGATTGCAGGTAAGGTATCAACAGATGTAGCGACAATGTCAGGCTATGCATCAGAATAGGATTAACGAAAGCAGTAACATGCTACACTACTCTAATGCAAGCAGTATAGAGGAGAATAGGCGATATCTGGTGATCAAGGGGGGGGGGCTTGCCTGGTTGCTCTGGCAAGAGAGAGGGGTCCTCAACTCCGTAGTCGAACTGGTCAGCAGCAGTGTCGGTCTCGTAGTCTACCGGAGAGAAGAGGGGGAAGAAATAATGAATACAGAGCAAACAAAGCATCACAAAATATAACAAGGCAATACACGGTGTTCGGTGTGCCCTAACGCGGTAGTAGGTGGTACCGGTTAAGGGGGGAAACATCCGGGAAGTATTCCCGGTGTTTCGCGTTTTCGGGCAGAGGAGCCGGAGGGGGAAAGTTGCGAGTTCGATAGGTTAGGGGTGTGTGGCGGACTAACGGACTGCGTATCCGGAATCGTCTCGTCGTTCTGAGCAACTTTCATGTAGAAAGTATTTTCATCCGAGTTACGGATTATTTTATATGAATTTCCAAAGTTTTATATGATTATATTGATTTATTTAACTCCAAAATTTAATCAGTAAAACTATTGTCACAAAGTGCAGTGCCAGCCATAGTGTATGACAGGTGGGGTCAGAGTCAAAGTCAACAGTCTAGTCAGCTGTTGACTGGGTCAACGTTGACTGGTCAAACAGGGCAATGGGGCCCATCGTCATAGACTAGTTTAACTAAGCAGGTTTAATTAGACTAAATATGTTCATTAGGCTATTTAATCAAAGTTAATTAGGTAGTTAACTAAGCAAATTAATTAATTAATCAAATTACTAATTAATTAAATAATTATTTCTATTTTTCAATTCCGTTCGTTTTTTTTAACAGGGGCATGGGGCCCCCTGGTCAGTGGCACAAGGCCTGGGGCTGTGCAGCCCAGGAGCGAGCGCCGCGGCACCCAGAAGGGCACCGGCGGGCACGGCACCGACGGGGGG